>NC_061110.1:51780848-51879609 GCF_015104395.2 Macrobrachium nipponense | reverse complement strand
TATACAAAGAAATTCATTGACAGGTCTAGGAGTATGAAAAGAATTAAAATCCAAAGGGTTTCTTATCCCCACAGTTATTTTCATCATGGCATAGGCAAGCATACCAGATGTATGAAATATAAAATTACAATCTAAAACCAAAAATCTAGCGCAGTATTCCCTATAAAAATTACATCTCTGAAAATTAAATGTTAATACAAACATAGGCAACTTACGTCATTTTTGGTGCCCCTTCTCTTGCTACCCATGTTTTTTTTCATATTCACTAGGAATACTGTGCTTCTTTACTATGAAAAACCTTTTTTCACAATAACAGAAAATCTGACATCCTAATCTTACTTCACACAAAAATTTTTTTCTGGGCTCAGCTCGTGTCGGCCTATGAAAGGATCCTTAATATCATTCTTTCTAGGTAAAATTAATCTAAAATTACCAGAGAAAAACAAAATTAAGAAAATGTCAGTAAAACTGACTCGCTCACTCTTAAAAAGAAGTGTCGGTATGGCAATAGGGCGAGTGGGAACACTACCACGAGACATTCACCAATTAGAACTTCCAATCAGAATCCCCACAAGAGAGAGCTGATACCAACGGGCGATGCGGCCGCCACTACTACTAACTAGAGGACGCCACGGACAACAGCGCCCCTAGCGGACATCCTTAATTATTAGCGCCAGCGTTCGGACGCATTTTCTTGTGCTTATGCTATTCACGAGGATTTATATCACCATCCATCATGGAACGTTCTGCCATCGCAACGGCTAAGTTAAGTGCCTCATAAGTAATGTTTTACTGTATTTTAGTCTTCCGGGAACCAGTATTTTCCTTCTAATAGGTCATATACGGTTTCCCGGTTGTCTCGTGGCGGCGCCATGCTGCCTCGTTAAGAATTCCCGGTCCTCCATACTGGGACTTCTTATACTTATGGGCTTACTATATCACGTTCATCGTTTTTTACATCGAGTTTTAGCTAGGTTAGCCCTTTTACCATTTCTCTTAGTTTGGTATTTAGGGCTATTCTATGTTCCAGCCCAGCATCCCGGCTCTTGCTCTTCTCGGCTATCGCTGGCTCCGAGTAGGCTTCTGTTCCTCGGAACAGTTTGCCTCCTCCTGGGCTTCTTTTTCTTCTACTAAAAGTGTCTTTTTCAATCTTTACGATGTAAATTTAGTTCTATTTAGGGTGTTAGGCTAGCCTAGGTGCATGTCCCATGTATTGGTACAGCCTGGTTCACGTGGCCCTCCCACGGTTGTGTTGCTTCGCGGCTTAGGCCACTTGCGGTCACGTGTTCCATCGCACCTTCCCCTTCCCCTTCCCTCCCTACCAGGTATAGGGAGGCGCTGGGGGACCCCTTGGTTGTCATGACAACCTCAGTTGCCTTCCTCCCTCTCTCTCTGAGGAGGCCAGGGGTTCCTCCCAGCGGGGGGTATAGGGCGACCACTCATAGGGTACCGGGTCTCCGAGCGGGTAGTTGTTGGGACGGGGAGGAGTAGGCCACCCCCCCCTCCCCTCTCTCTTCTCCGCCGTGTTACGCCGAGACCCTCCCCCCCCTTCCCCAGTTGCTCAGCCACCTTCCCTTTCTATAACGAACGGAGCCTTCCGCCGCAGCCGGGGCACCTTTGGTTATTTAGATTACTGGCTCCGCCAGCGGGCGGGGTGGTCACTACTAGTGGTCGGTTGCTTTTGCCTACTATATCCATACATCTCTCCCCCGCTACCGGAAGGAGCTTGCTTGTTCTTACCCGGGCACTCTTCTAGTAGGACGGGTGGGTGGGGAAAGGTGGTTGATAATTATTGTTATTTTTAATTTTTAAGGATATACCCTAATTTTACGATGATTTGTTTAATTTTATTATTCTTATGTATACCATCCCCGCCATTATCCGTCGTGGTTTCATTTTTACCACCACACCTGGTTGGATTCTATCTCTTGTCTCCGCCGTAGCCTAGGACAACCAACCATTTTACTACCACACGTATTATGACGGGGCTCTGGTTTAATCTAACTTTCTCGCTCCGGCACCAGCGGAGCAACTGTTAGGCTGTAAGTGTTCTCCTGATAACGTTATGTATCTTTCCACTTACAGGCTACCAACTGTCAGGTCCTGGGATGCAACGCGACGTTGTACGACCCCCTGCGGCCACGATGAGTGCAGGTCTCACGCGTCCATGTGCCACGCCGTACACGATATGATCGTCTGGCACCCCGGAAGCCTGCGCCATCTGCTACGACCTAGTCAGTCAGCTGGGTGGAGGGGGTAAGTCGATTATAGACTTCTTTATCATTTTTACTAACAAACTCTTAGACATAAGTTTGTTAACCCCGTTCCGCCATTAGAAGCTCATTTCGCCTTTTCTTTCAGGCTGCTGGTGTGAGGGAGGTCGCCCTTGCAACCCTGAAAGCGTGGGTAGGCGGCTTCGGAAAGAACGCCGCCAAAGGCCAGCCTTACATTTTAGACAAGAAGCTGGCCGTCCACCAGATCTTCCCCGGGGGCAAGTCAACAGGGTATGTTGACCCCTTATCCGCAGCCCCTCTCATAGCCTCCATCCAGCAAGAGATGCAGCAATCTTCGGGGTCGTAGCCACACAGGAGTCGGTCCGGACGTCGCTACCCTGGACCTCAACATTGAGCCTATGGCGGTAGGTGCGGAGGATTTGTGGTTGGTTGAGGTAGGTGTGTCGGGCGCCCAAGGTCTTTTTCCTTGGGCGCCTCCTGGATCTTCTCCTGTCCCTTCTTCAAGTGCTTCTTTCCAAGGCTTTGTGGATCTGAGATCCCTACCCGCTCTCCGCTCTCTCTGTACCCCCAAAGGTGAAGGGACAGAGAGAACCGAAGACCCTAGTTAAGACGACTTCTAAGAAGTCGTCTTCGTCTTCTTCAGCTAAGAAGTCTTCGACTTCTTACGCTGACGCGGTGAAGGCCAAGCCGAGCTCTTCTTACTCGAAGAGCTCTAGAAGCAAGTCTTTCTAAGGAGAAGGCTCGCGCTCCCGCCGAGCCAATGCCTTCTCCGGCCTCCACCGCCAATCCCCCACTCCGGTAACGCCGGTTTTGGAAGGGGAGCGGGACCAGCACCTTTGATCCCACTGCTTTCTCAGCAGTGGTGATGCAACAGGTGGGCGAGATGGTCGGCTCTCAAGTCTCCGCCCTGGGGACAAAGTTTGAGCAGAGTTCGCACAACTGTCGAGCACTCTGTCTCAATCGGGCCAGTCCATCCAAGATCTCTCTAACAGAGTTAGAGAGAATGAGGACCGAGTAGCTGGGCTCTCTCAGGTCCACCCCCCTTCCAGTCTCCCCAGTAACAATTGCTGGTATTTTCCAGCTTCCACCATATGATTCACTACCAGCTTTCTCTATGGAGAACCCACGGAGAGTAGCCGCTTACGCTCTGTTTAAGGATGGTATGATCTCTATCCCGGAGTATGGAACTCGAAGGATTGAGGACTTCGAGTTCTATCCTCCGGGTTTGACGCAGCCTTTCATTGGCTATGCTAGGCTGACCGTAGCGGCGCTTACTAGGGAAGACAAGATCTCTAGGGAGAATGTTCTCTACAGTAGGGATCATGCTCAACGTGAATGCGTTCACTGCCTTGAGGACTGGGAGTGTACAAACACCAAGCTCCAGGCCTATAAGAGTCCTTTCACTATTTTTGCGACGGAAGAGGAGGCTTCTCTTCCGTTCGCTACAAAAATAGTAGACGACGACTCTTCAGGCAGTCCTCAAGGATGAGCCCATGCACAGCTAAGGGAGGCGGGAGTCTACTTCTCCGCTCTTCCCAGCTTTTGGAGAATTGTGGGAGAACTTGCCAGCCCACGTTCACGTTGGTAAGCTCAAACCGGACTGCGCCATGGGACCAGTTCGGCGGAAAAGCTCCCAAGGCTGCCTGATTCCTTGATTCAGGCGGAGTTCGACGCTGCGAACTAGGTTTGGCAGGTCCCTCAATTCGCTGATCATAACAGAGATGGCTGCTCTCTCGTATGGCACGGAACCTTTGTTTAAGATCTTGGCCAAATCCCAGCTTCAGACGGTTCAGACGGATGCTTTCGACTTCTTCCAAGCTAGGAGGAATTGCCGAAAGCACGTTCTGCAGGAGTGCACTATTAGGCACGAGCCTAATAGACTCCTGGCTTCTAGCATGTGGGGGATGCGGATCTCTTCCCAGAGTCCGCTGTAAATGAAGTACACCACCCGAGGGCCCGGCTTAGGCCTCAACCAGAAGCCCTTTAAAGAGCTAGGTGGGGTATTTCATCTAAGAGGAAGCAAGAATCCGTCCCCACTGCTGGTAAGAAACCAAAGAAGTCTGGTAAAAGGTTCCAGCCTTACCAGAAACACCAAGCAAACAGGCAACAGCAATTTGTTCAGGCCGTCCCGGTTACCCAACAGGGACAACCTGCTACTTCTAAGCAGAACCAGCCCATCCTCCTGCTGTCTCCTCAGTCACAACCTTCGACCGGTCCTACGCACTCTCGCCGGCCTTCAACCCTACGTATGAAGGTCAGGGCTACCCTCCCTTTAACAGACAATCGAGAGGTAGGGGCGAGAGGCTACTTTCGCCAGCGTGGCGCAGGGAGGGCGACAAGGAGTAAGCAGTTCAGAGGAGGGCGTGGTGGTCAAAACCCGCCCATCAACAATGAGGCTCCCCAGGTAGGAGGGAGGCTGTTCCTCTTCCGTCACAGGTGGGGGTTCAGCAATTGGGCACAGAGCATAGTGTCCAAAGGATTGGGTGGAGTTTTGGATCAAAGATCCTCCTCCAATCAAATCATTCCGCCAAATACCATCAAAGGAATTGACAGATTATGCGGAGGAACTCCTTCAGAAAGGATCTATTGCGAGAGTCAAGCATCTAAAATTTCAAGGACGCTTATTCAGCGTGCCAAAGAAAGGCTCAACAAAAAGAAGAGTAATCTTAGACTTGTCAAAGCTAAACTCTTTCATTCGTTGCGACAAGTTCAAGATGCTTACCCTCTCGCAAGTAAGGACCTTACTTCCGCGTGGAGCCGTCACATGCTCCATCGATCTTACAGACGCATACTATCATATCCCTATAGCCAGACACTTCCGCCCATTCCTAGGATTCAGGCTAGGAAATCAGACATTCTCATTCAAAGTGATGCCCTTCGGTCTGAATTGTAGCCCCCCAGGGTATTTTCAAACACGAAAAAAATTAGCAGAAGTGGTTTGTTGGGCAGCAATTGAGAACTCAGGGAATCATGGTAGCAGCATACCTCGACGATTGGTTGATCTGGGCACCAACAGTCGAGGAATGTCTCAAAGCCACCAAAAAGGTAGTTCACTTTCTGGAACATCTGGGGTTCCAGATAAACAAAACGAAATCCAGACTTACCCCGGAGTCTCGTTTTCAGTGGCTGGGAATCCAATGGGATTTGTCTTCCCACAATCTGTCAATTCCAGTGGCCAAACGGAAGGAAATAGCAAAATCTGTCAGACAATTCTCAAATGCAAACAAACATCAAGGAGAAGCCAGGAAAGAATCCTAGGGTCCCTTCAGTTTGCTTCGGTGACAGATATCCTCCTGAAAAGCAAGGCTAAAAGATATAAATCGAGTTTGGCGATCGAGAGCAAACGCCAAATCTCGAGACAAGTTGTCAGTAATTCCACAGATCCTTCGCAATCAACTCCGTCCATGGTCAAAAGTAAAGAACTTCAGCCAAGCGGGTACCCTTCAATATCCCCTTCCAGTTGTTAACCATTCACACGGATGCCTCCCTGTCCGGGTGGTTGGGGGGGAATTCTCAGTTCAAACAGGTTCAAGGGGACTTGGTCAGTTCAATTTCGCCAGCTCCACATAAACGTTCTGGAAGCAATGGCAGTATTTCTCACTCTGAAGAGACTGCTTCCCCCGAAGAAGTCTCATCTAAGGCTAGTTTTGGACAGTGCAGTGGTAGTTCATTGCATCAACAGAGGAGGGTCCAAATCCAAGCATGTGAATCATGTCATGATAGCCATATTTGCATTAGCAAACAAACACAAATGGCATCTGTCTGCCACTCACCTGGCAGGAGTAAGGAATGTGATAGCAGACGCCCTTCCCGCCCGGTCAGTTCCTCTGGAATCAGAGTGGTCTCTGGACGACGGGTCATTCCAGTGGATATGCCGAGAGTCCCAGGTCTCCAAGTAGATCTCTTCGCCTCACAAGCGAACCACAAGCTCCCTTGCTATGTGGCCCCCAACCTGGACCCTCTGGCTTATGCCACGGACGCCCTGTCGTTAGATTGGGATCAGTGGAGAAAAATTTATGTTTTTCCTCCAGTGAATCTCCTCTTGAAAGTCTTAAGCAAGCTGAGGACTTTCAAGGGAATAGTAGCTCTGATTGCACCGGACTGGCCCAAGAGCAAACTGGTACCCTCTTCTTCTGGAATTGGGTCTCCGACCTCAACGGATTCCCAATCCCAAGCTGTCACAATCAGTACCAAATGAGGACTGTGTTCGCTTCCTCAGGAATTCTTCAGACCCTAACTTTATGGACTTCATGAAGTTTGCGGCTAATAAAGATGCTAATATTGATCCACAAAATATTCTCTTCCTAGAATCAGATAAGAGAGAGTCAACTATTAGACAATATGACTCAGCTGTTAAAAAATTAGCATCCTTCCTGAAAGAATCAAACACTACAACCATGACAGTTAATCTAGCTATATCCTTTTTCAGATCCTTGTTTGAAAAAGGTTTAGCAGCTAGCACTATTACTACTCATAAAATCGGCTTTGAAGAAGATCTTTCAGTTAGGTTTTCAGATAGATCTGACTGAATCTTATTTCACGTCTATTCCTAAAGCCTGTGCTAGACTTAGACCTTCTCAAAGGCCTACTGCAGTTTCATGGTTGCTTAAAATGATGTCCTCAAACTAGCTTCAGATACTGACAACGCGTCTTGTACATTCATAATGC
Source organism: Macrobrachium nipponense (assembly GCF_015104395.2). Taxonomy (NCBI): domain Eukaryota; kingdom Metazoa; phylum Arthropoda; class Malacostraca; order Decapoda; family Palaemonidae; genus Macrobrachium; species Macrobrachium nipponense. Next base: position 51,872,707 of record NC_061110.1, on the reverse strand, counting down.
TTCTTAGAAAGACATTATTCTTATTAAGCCTAGCTTCAGGAGCTAGAATTTCAGAACTGTCGGCTCTATCAGAGATGCGGGTCATGTGGGAATTCCTCCCCTCAGGAGAAGTTCTGCTTGCTCCGGATCGTAGTTTTTTGGCTAAAAAAATGAGGATCCTCTTGCAAGGTGGGCCCCTTGGAAAGTCATCCCACTTCCGCAAGACCCTTCTCTTTGCCCAGTATCAACTTTAAGAGCCTTTCTATCTCGTACATCCTCAAGATCCTCAGGTCCTCTCTTCATGAGAGAGAAAGGTGGTACTTTGTCAGTAAAAGGTATTAGACAACAAATCCTTTACTTCATTAAACAAGCCAATCCTGATTCATTCCCCAAAAGCACATGACATCAGGGGAGTAGCCACCTCAATTAATTACTTTTCAACATATGAACTTTGAGGATCTTAAAAAGTATATCTGGATGGAAATCTCCGACAGTCTTTAAACGTCATTATCTAAAGTCCTTGGAATCTTTTTTAAAATTTTCAGCAGTAGCAGCGGGAAACATTGTTTCTCCTGATACTGTATAGTAGTTGTAGTACAGATCCAGGTCTCCTTTCTACCTACCTCATCCAACATGCCTCACCCTATCGCCATGCTACTCGGATATCCTAGCCTTAGCCGCTGAAATCATATTAGTGGATTGTCCCTTATTTTTTTGCTAGGGACATCCACACTTTGTACTGATAATGTACTTCAGGTGCACCTAAACCACCCCTTATTTTTTTATGCTAGGGTTAGGACACAATGTGTTTGTATATTTTGTAAATAAGTTATCTAAGTAAATCTATTTTGTTAAAATTACACTGCATTATTATAATTTACTGTGTTTACTGTAATTTAAGTACTTTACATTACTAACTTTCTTTTATGTTACTGTTTAGAATAAGTTAGACTTAAGTACTTAGTTTATATGCTGTAATTGATTTACTTATATTATATCCCTCATTTTACAACTGCTTTTTTTTCATTTGTCCTTTTTTTCCCATCTTGTCTGTTTCTCTGGTACTCTTTCATAGGCCGACACGAGCTGAGCCCAGAAAAGGATTTTGACGAAGGAAAAATCTATTTCTGGGTGATTGGCTCGTGTCGCCCTATGAAACACCCACCCTGTATTGTTTGCCCCCCCCTGCAGGACAAGATGTTTTTAGATTAAGGATGTCCGCTAGGGGCGCTGTTGTCCGTGGCGTCCTCTAGTAGTAGTAGTAGCGGCCGCATCGCCCGTTGGTATCAGCTCTCTCTTGTGGGGATTCTGATTGGAAGTTCTAATTGGTGAATGTCTCGTGGTAGTGTTCCCACTCGCCCCTATTGCCATACCGACACTTCTTTTTATTTTTAGTGAGCGAGTCAGTTTTACTGACATTTTCTTAATTTTGTTTTTTCTCTGGTAATTTTAGATTAATTTTACCTAGAAAGAATGATATTAAGGATCCTTTCATAGGGCGACACGAGCCAATCACCCAGAAATAGATTTTTCCTTCGTCAAAATCCCTTTTTTTTTTTTTTATCAGCAAACTCTTTCCTCCATTATTCAGTATTTCTGATCTTCCAGTTTTATTTATTCTTGAAAAATCTGACATGGCACCTATGCTGATCACATCTCTACACTACTTGGTAGATCTGTATTACTATTCAGCAGTTGTGGTTTTTCTATGCAGTTTTACCTCCTGAACAAGAATTTTAAGTAATATTTATTCGGACGACTGTAATTAACCCCCGGGGGCTTGTACTAAACACAGTGAAATACACTTGACACCCCAAATCCTGTTGGCTTTCGTATTCGTAGGGACGAATGATACGGAATGCTTAAATAGAAATACCCACTGCTCAAGTTATATGTCCGCAAACTCTACCTATTTTGTCCTATTTTAACCCTTAACCCTTAGACTGCGTCAATAGGCATTTGGAATTTCCCCTCCTGGGTGTGTAAAACTTCATAAAAAATGAAAATGCTCCAATTGCCTTCATATACCTCTTGTTATAAGAATAGGACCTATATTTTCCATATCTGGCACTATTTTTATCATGATCAAAGTCCTGAAAAATACTGTTATTTTAGAAAAATGGTAAAAAAAAGCAAATAAAAAAAACCTTTGGAGTGAATTACGTATACACAATTCTTGACTCAGCATTTTGTTTGGGGGGCTAAAACTAAAGAAAGGGCATGTGGATTGAATTTGCAACCATTTCTTGATAAAATAACTCTACACAAAAAAATATTTTCTTTGGTAAAATAGGTATCTGTTTTTACATATCGCTTTTTTGAGATTTTCTAGTGTGAAAGAAACTGGAAAAGAATTTGCAATATAACTTTCATTTTATACAGTTCATTTATATTATACAAAAATAACATTGAGAACCTTTTATATATGATATAAAGACAGGAATGAAATTAAAAGTATTTAGTGCATTATATATGAAAAAAAATCTCTTCTCCACCGAAATGGGTATTTTCATTTGGGAACCTTTCAAAACAAAACTTCAGCTATCCACTGTTTTTGTATAGCTTTTTACATTCACAGGTCTTTTTGTACTTGCTTACAATATGGTACATTTTGAAGCATGGCAAAATGCGCAAAGGTGGTTTGTTAGAACAGGTTTCACAATGATATGTTGTTTGTCTCCTTCTGCACTGCCCTTTTTTCTTCAAGCAGCAGTCAGTACTTATAATGCAAACAATACAATCAGGCATGTTATTTTTGTTTACAAATTGAGTAATGAAATGCCTGCCTGTGAGTCTGTTTGATAATGGTGATTCCAGTCTCCTCTTACCAATCAGTGGCCTTTTTGAATAACTTTCCAACAATCCATTTGCAAAACCATGTAAATTGGTACAAGATCGGAGTTACTGTTTGATCAGTGGTAACTAACCATTGATCAAATGGTAATTCTTATTCAAACTTTTCCAGGCTGAAAACTAAGCTAACCTACACAGCAAGATTTACATATACATATATATGAAGAAAAGTACGTATAAGTCTTTATATAGCCTAACATAAAAACATACATAAATTACTCATTTATATATTTGTGTACATTTACCATCGATTAAAACGGATGAAATTTAAATAGCTGGTTAAAGGGGTCAAACAATGAAATTTAGATTCTGGCCATATATTTGCTTCATCTTTACTATTATATAGCTTTGTGGTAACTTATCAAAATATTACTTTCAACCAGTATTGATTCATAACACAAAAAAATGCATTAATATGTAAAACATACAGATTTATACCAAATAAATGAACAAAATACAAGTCATCTCTTGCCCAGCTGGGCGTAAACATTGAGTGCTTTTGTTATTGTTATGTTTCGTGATGCCGCCAATAGATGGTGTTAGATAACTTTAAGGGTAAACATTTTTCTATGGTGGTAAACCAGTGTTGACGTTCGCCCTTCTATAACAAGTGTCTATCATGCGACAGCCGCACTCTAAGGGTTAAACGCCTATAGGACGTATTAAACGTCGACAAAAATTGTCTGTTGGGTACTTAATTGAGTATGATAGATAGACGCAAAAAATGTTTTCCTTTAAATTCGCGGAAAAATAGTTATAGGCTTATTTGGCAAAAACTTTTGAATCATGCACCTTGAGGGATGCTGGGAGTTCACGGATCAAGCTGATGTTTTTGTTTTTTGACCAAGCTTTACCCCAACTTTTGCTCCAAGGGCCGCAAGCGCAAATTTCTTTTGCACTAAAAAACATCAGCGACACTCTTCAGAAATTATTTCGTCACTTTGATATAATTTTTGCACCATTTTATATTAGCCATTACATAGTTTTATATATGAAAATGTGAGCAATTTCATGTAGAATAAAACAAAAAACAACCCATGGTTGTAGCTTTTATCAGTTTTGAAAAATGTTTATATAAATAACAATAAGTGCAAAAATTTCAACCTTCGGTCAACTTTGACTTGACCGAAATGGTTGAAAAACGCAAATGTAAATAAAACTCTTATATTCTAGTAATATTCAATCATTTGCCTTCATTTTGCAACAATTGGAAGTCTCGAGCAAAATATTTCGATTTTTGGTGAATTTTTGAAAAAAAAATTCCTCCTTACGTCTGCGGGAACTGCTGAAAAACTTAAAAAAGGGATTTTGACGTAGGAAAAATCTATTTCTGGGTGATTGGCTCGTGTCGCCCTATGAAATATCCTTAAGATCATTATTTCTAGGGAAAATTAATCTAAAATTACCAGAGAAAAATAAAATTAAGAAAATGTCAGTAAAACTGACTCGCTCACTCTATAAAAGAAGTGTCGGTATGGGAATATAGGCGAGTGGGATCACTTACCACGACTCATTCACCATTTAGACCTTCCAACATAAAATCCCCACCAGAGAGAGCTGGAATACTACAAAGGGTGATGCGGCCGCTACTATACTACTACGACGCCACGGACAGCAGCGCCCCTAGCGGTCATACTTAATCTATGAACATCTTGTCCTGTAGGGTGGGTAAAAGAAAACAGGGTGGGTTTCATAGGGCGACACGCAGCCAATCACCCAGAAATAAGATTTTTCCTACGTCTAAATCCCATTTCTGGGCTCAGCTCGTGTCGGCCTATGAAATAGTACCAGAGAAACAGACAAGATGGGAATAAGGACAAATGAAAACCCAATAATAAAAAAAAGAGTTATATAATATAAGTGAATCAGGGACATTACAGTATACAAACAAAAGTACTTAAAGCTTACTTATCCTAAACAATGGCATGGTAAAGAAGCAATCAATATAAAGTACTTAAAATTAACTTATATTAGACATGGTAATACATAATAGTGTAATGGCAAAAACAATATAGAATGATTCACTTAATTAAGATATTTACAAAATATACAAACTCATTGTGTTCTACCCTAGCATACAAAAATAAGGGTAGAAACACTGAAGTACATTATATGTACATAACGTGGATGTCCCTAGCAAAAAAAATAAGGGACAATCCACCAATATGATTCTAGCGGCTAAGGCTTTAAGGGGGGGAAAAAAGGTATTTTTTCCCGAGTAGCATGGCAATAGGGTGAGGCCATGTTGGACGAGGTAGGTAGAAAGGAGACCTGGATCTATACTACAACTACTGTGCAGTATCAGGAGAAACAATGTTTTCCCGCTGCTACTGCAGAAAATTTTAAAGATTCCAAGGACTTCAGGTAATGACGTTTAAAGACTGTCGGTGATTTCCATCCAGTATACTTTTTAAGATCCTCAAAGTTCATATGTTGGAAGTAATTAATTGAGGTGGCTACTCCTCTGATGTCATGTGCTTTGGAAATGAATCAGGGTTGGCTTGTTTAATGAAGTAAAGGATCGTTTGTCTGATTCCTTTCACTGATAAAGTGCCACCTTTTTCTCTCATAAAGAGAGAACCTGAGGATCTAGAGGATGTACGAGATAGAAAGGCTCTTAAAGTTGATACTGGGCAGAGAGAAGGATCTTGTCGGAAGTGGGAGACCTTTCCAAGGAGCCCACCTTGCAAGAGGATACATTTTTGCTAAAAAGCTACGATCCGGGGACAAGTAGAACTTCTCCTAAGGGGAGAAATTCCACATGACCCACATCTCTGGATAGAGCCGACAGTTCTGAAATTCTGGCTCCTGAAGCCAGGCTTAACAAAAATAACGTCTTTCTAAGGAGCATCATGAATGTGCAAGACGAGTTGTCAGTATCTGAGGCTAGTTTGAGGACATCATTTAAGAACCATGAAACTGCAGTAGGCCTTTGAGAAGGTCTGAGTCTAGCACAGGCTTTGGGAATAGACGTAAAGTAAGATTCTGTTAGGTCTATTTGGAAACCCAACTGAAAGATTTTCTTCAAAGCCGATTTATTAGTAGTAATAGTGCTAGCTGCTAAACCTTTTTCATTTCAAACAAGGACCTGAAAAAGGATATAGCTAATTAACTGTCATGGTTGTAGTGTTTGGTTCATTCAGGAAGGAATGGGCTAATTTTTTTTGAACAGCTGAGTCTATTGCCTAATAATTGACTCTCTTTTGTCTGATTCTAGAAAGAGGATGTTTTGTGGATCAATATTAGCATCTTTTTTAGCCGCAAACTTCATGAAGTCTATAAAGTTAGGGTCTGGAGAATTCCTGAGGAAGCGAACACAGTTCTCATTTGTACTGATTGCGACAACTTGGGATTGGGAATCCGTTGAGGTCGGAGACCAATTGCCAGAAGCAGCGGATACCGTTTGCTTTTTGGCCAGTCTGGAGCAATCAGAGCTACTAGTCCCTTGAAAGTCTCAGCTTGCTCAAGACTTTCAAAAGAAGATTCACTGGAGGAAATATATAGATTTTCCTCCATTGATTCCAATCTAACGACAGGGCGTCCGTGGCATAGGCCAGAGGGTCCAGGTTGGGGGCCACATAGCAAGGGAGCTTGTGGTTCGCTTGTGAGGCAAAGAGATCTACTTGTAAGCCTGGGACTCTCCGGCATATCCACTGGAATGACCTGTCGTCTAGGGACCATTCTGATTCCAGAGGGACTGACCGGGACAAAGTGTCTGCTATCACATTTCTTACCCCTGCCAGGTGAGTGGCGGACAGATGCCATCTGTGTTTGTCTGCTAGCGCAAAGATGGCTATCATGACATGATTCACGTGTTTGGATTTGGACCCTCCTCTGTTGATGCAATGTACTACCACTGCACTGTCCAAAACTAGTCTTAGATGAGACTTCTTCGGGGGAAGGAGTCTCTTCAGGGTAAGAAATACTGCCAGCTGGCGGAACTGAACTGACCAAGTCCCCTGAACTTATTTGAATTGAGAATATCCCCCCCAACCGGACAGGGAGGCATCCGTGTGAATGGTTAACACTGGAAGGGGATAATTGAAGGGGTACTAATTTGGCAAGATTCTTCACTTTTGTCCATGGACGGAGCTGATTGCGAAGGATCTGTGGAATTACTGACAACTTGTCTCGAGATTTGATGTTTGCTCTCGATCGCCAAACTCGATTTATATCTTTCAGCCTTGCTTTCAGGAGGATGTCTGTCACTGAGGCAAACTGAAGAGAACCCAGGATTCTTTCCTGGTTTCTCCTTGATGTTTGTTTGCATTTGAGAAATTGTTTCACAGACTTGGCTATTTCTTTTCTTTTGACCACTGGAATTGACAGATTGTGGGAAGACAAATCCCATTGGATTCCTAGCCACTGAAAAACGAGACTCCGGAGTGAGTTTGGATTTCGTTTTGTTTATCTGGAACCCCAGATGTTCCAGAAATTGAACTACCTTCTTCGTGGCTTTGAGACATTCCTCGACCGTTGGTGCCCAGATCAACCAATCGTCGAGGTATGCTGCTACCATTATCCCCTGAGTTCTCAACTGTTGAACCTACCACTTCTGCTATTTTCGTGAATACCCTGGGGGCCTGACATTCAGACCGAAGGGCATCACTTTGAATGAGAACCTCTGATTTCCTAGTTTGAAGCCTAGGAATGGACGGAAGTGTCTGGCTATAGGGATATGATAGTATGCGTCTGTAAGATCAATAGAGGTTGTGACGGCCCCACAGGGGAAGTAAGGTCCGTACCTGCGAGATGGTGAGCATTTTGAACTTGTCGCAACGAATGAAAGAGTTTAGCTTTGACAAGTCTAAGATTAACCCTTCTTTTTGTTGAGCCTTCTTTGGCACGCTGAATAAGCGACCTTATCTGTCAATTCCTTTGATGGTACTTGATAGAATGATTGATTGGAGGAGGATCTTTGATCCAACTCCAACCCAATCCTTTGGACACGATGCTCTGTGCCATTTGCTGAACCCCCACCTATGACGGAAGAGGAACAGCCTCCCCCTCCTACCTGGGGAGCCTCACTGTTGTTGAGCGGGTTGACCTCCGCGCCCTCCTCTGAAGTGCTTGCCTCTTGCAGCTCTTCCTGTGCCACGCTGGCGAAAGTGGCCCCTCGCCCTGCTACCCCTAGAGAACCTGTTAAAGGTTGGGTAGGCCTGGCTTTCATAACATTGAATTGAAGGCCGGCGAGACTGCATAAGAGGTGGAAGGTTGACTTTGAGGAGACAACAGGGAGAATGGGCTGTGTCTGCTTCGAGGGTTGACAGCTGTCCCTGTTGTGTAACTGGGACGGCCTGAACGAAATGCTTTTGCTGCTGTTGTTTCTGGTAAGGTTGGAACCTTCTACCTGTCTTCTTTAGTTTCTTACCAGCAGCAGGGGTGGTCTCTTGTTTCCTCTTGGAAGAGATGCCCCATCTGGCTCTAAGGCTCTGGTTAAGCCTAGCAGCCTCGTGGTGCACCTCATTCGCAGAGGCCTCTGGAAGAAGTCCGCACCCCACATGCTGGAAGCCAAGAGTCTATTAGGCTCATGCCTGATAGTTGCCTCCTGCAAGACATGCTTTCGCAGTTCCTTCTGGCTAGGAAGAAGTCAAAAGCATCGGCTTGGACCGTCTGGAGCTGGGATTTAGCCAGTATCTTGAACAATGGTTCTGTGGCGTAAGACAGGGCAGCCATCTCCGTAATGATCAGGGAGTTAAGAGACCTCCCAAATCTTGTACGGGCATCAAACTCTGCCTGAATAAGGGTATCAGGCAGTCTTGGAAGCTTCTCGCCAAACTGATCCATTGCGCAGTCTGGCTTCAGCTTACCTACTGAGAAAGTGGCAGGTAAGTTCTCCCACAATTCTCCAAAGGCCGGGAAGAGCGGAGATGTAGATTCCGCTTGCCCTCAACTGTGGCATGGGCTCGTCCTTGAGGACTGCCTGAAGAGTCGCTTCTACTACCTTGGTAGCGAACGGAAGAGAAGCCTCCTCCTCCGTAGCGAAGATAGTAAATGGACTCTTGAATTGCCTGGAGTTTGGTGTTGGTACATTGCCCAATCTTCCAGGCAGTTTGAACCCCTTTCCCACCCTGTGGCATGATACCCTACTATACAGCACAAAGGTCCCCTCTCGGGAGGATCTTATCCTCTCTAGTTGAGAGCAGTGACAGTCAGCCTAGCATACCCAATGAAAGGCTGAGTCAGTCCGGGAGGGTAGAACTCGAAGTCCTCAATCCTTCGAGTTCCACACTCCGGGATAGAAATCATGCCGTCCTTGAATGGGGCAAATAAGCGGCCACTTCCGATGGGGTTATCCATAGAGAAGGCCCCCCCCCCCCCCATGGTAGGGATTCATAAGGAGGTAACTGTAAAAGACCAGTACCTGCTACAGGGGAGCTTGGCTGAGGAGCCTGGTTGAGGCCAGCAAAGCGGTCGTCGTGCTCTCTAACTCGGTTAGAGAGATCTTGGATAGACTGGACCAGGATGGTTAATCGTGTTTTTGAACAGCTGTGCAAACATCTTTGCCCAAACTTGGAGCCAAGAGAGCCAACCATCTCTCCCACTTGTTGCATTACTACTGCTGAGAAAGTGGTGGGATCAAAAGAGCTCGGTCCCGCCACCCCAACAGGAGTTACCGGAGTAGATCCGGTAGATGCCGGAGAACGTTGGCTCGGCCGAGCGCGAGCCTTCTCCTTAGAAGCCTTGCTTCTAGAGCTCTTAGAATAGGAAGAGCTAGGCTTCGCTTTCACCGCGTCTGCGTAGGAAGTCGTAGACTTCCTGGCTGAAGAAGATGACGACTTCTTAGAAGTCGTCTTATGTAGGGTCTTCTGTTCTCTCTGTCCCTTCACCTTCGGGGGTACAGAGAGAGCGGGAGAGCGAGCAGTGATCTCAGATCCCGTTGAAGACCTTGGAATGAAGAAGGAAGAAGAAGGGACAGGGGAAGAAGATCCAGGAGCACCCAAGGAAAGACCTTGGGCGCCCGACACACCTACCTCAACCAACAAATCCTCTGCCCCTACCGCCATAGGTTCAATATTCAGGTCCAGGTTGGCCACATCTGGGACCGGCTCCTGCGTAGAGACGGACCCGAACGCCTGCTGCACCTCCTGCTGCACCTCCTGCTGAATAGAGGCTATGAGTGGAGCTGCCGAGATGGGGTTGACATATCCCGTCGCCTTGCCTCCGGGGAAGATCTGGACGGCCAGCTTCTTATCGAGTATATAAGGCTGGCCCTTGGCGGCGTTCTTCCCGAAGCCGCCCACCCAAGCCTTCAGGGTTGCCAGGGCGACTTCCTTCACGGCGGCAGCCTGGAGAGAAGGCGATAATTGAAGCTTTCTAGCGGCGGAGATACGGTTAAAGAAGCTTAAAACTAGGGTTATGGATGATAAGACAAAGAAAAGTCCAGGAGTAAACTTACCCCACCCAAAAGCTGACTTACGAGGTCATAGCAGATGGTGCAAGCCTCCGGGTGCCAAACGATCAGTCCGTTGTGGTTGGTGGCACACGGGGCGTGGGTCCTACACTCTTCATGGGCGCAGGGGTCGTACAACGTCGCGTTGCAACCTGGGACCTGGCAGTTGGTAGCCTGTAAGTGGAGAGATACATGAGTATCAGGTGCACACTTACAGCCTAACAAATACTCCGCTGCATGCCGGAGCATGTAAGTTAGATTAAACCAGAGCCCTGCCGTAATACGTGTGGTAACTAGGCGGCTGGAGGTGGTCTGAGGCTATGCCGGAGACAGGAAAAAGATTCAACAGGAGTGGTGAGGAGCCATGAAACCACGACGGAGAACGACGGAGATAGTATATAAAATAAATTAAAACTAAAATTCACCGTAACAGTTAGGGTATATCCGTATATAATGAGGTATAAAACTTTCCGTCTACTAGAAGAGTGTCCGGGTAAGGAGCGAGCTCTCCTCCGGTAGCGGAAGACAGGATATAGTAGGCAAGCAACAGACCACTAGTAATTTGCCCACCCCGCCCACTGGCGGAGCCAGGCGGACCTATAACCGAAGGGGCCCCCGGCTTCAGCGGAGGCTCCGTCCGTTAAGGTAGGGGAAGGGTGGGACTAAGGCAATGGGGTGGGGTCCCCGGCGTAAACACGGCGGAAGAGAGAGAGGGGGTGTGTGGCCTACCCCCCCCCCCCCCGTCGCTACTCCTACCTGCTCGGTAACCCGGTACCCGAGACAAGTGGTCCCTAAACCCCAGCTGGTATGGAGCTCCAGGCCTCCTCAGAGGGAGAGGGAGGAAGGCTACTGTGGTTGTCATGACAACCAAGGAGATCCACCAGACTCCTCCCTATACCTGGTAGGGAGGGAAGGGGAAGGGTAAGGTGCTAAGGGACACGTGATCGCAGGTGGCCTAAGCCGCAGATAGCAACACAACCACAGAGGGGCCATGTGAACCAGTCTGTACCAACACATGGCACAAGCACCTAGGCTAGCCTAAACGCCCTAAATAACACTGATAATACATCGTAAAGAAGGAAAAGACACTTTTAGTAAAAGAGAAGAAGCCCAGGAGGAGGCCAAACTGATCCGAAGAAACAGTTGGACTACTCGGAGCCAGCGGTAGCCGATGAAGAGCAAGAGCTGGGATGCTGGGCCAGAAAACACGGTATAGCCCTAAATACCAAACGAAGAGAAAATGGTAAAAAGGGCTGTGTCCTAGCTATAAAAACGATGTAATAATACGATGAACGTAAAAATAAAAAGCCCATAAGCATAAGATGTCCCAGTATGGGAGGGGACGGAAGGGAAATCTTTTAAACACGAGGAGGCACACGGCCGCCATGAGTCAACCGGGAAGGGGACCATATATGACCTATAATAAGGAAAATACTGGAAGACTAAAATACTAGGAAATACTACTTATGAAGCACTTAACTTAGCCGAAGCAATTGCAGCACGTTCCATCGTAATGGTTGAAAGTAATCCGAGAAAAAACAACACAAGGGAAAAATGCACCTAGCGCTGTAAAGCTAATGATTAAGGATGACCGCTCGGGGCGCTGCTGTCCGTGGCGTCGGTAGTAGTAGTAGTAGCGGCCGCAATCACCCTTTAGTATCAGCTCTCTCGGTGGGGATTTATGTTGGAAGGTCTAAATGGTGAATGACTCGTGGTAGTGATCCCACTCGCCTATATTCCCATACCGACACTTCTTTTATAGAGTGAGCGAAGTCAGTTTTACTGACATTTTCTTAATTTTATTTTTCTCTGGTAATTTTAGATTAATTTTACCTAGAAATAATGATCTTAAGGATATTTCATAGGCCGACACGAGCTGAGCCCAGAAAATCAGAAATTCTTTCGTCCGATTGTCGTAATGTTTGCACAGTTTTATATTAGCTGTTACATAAAGTTTGATATGTGAAAATATGTGCACTTTCATGTAGAATACAACAAAAAAACAACACATGGTTGTAGCTTTTATCAGTTTTGAAATATTTTCACACAAATACCAATGTGCCAAAATTTCGCACAATATTTCGATTACGGTGAATTTTTGAAAAAAACATTTTCCTTACGTCCGCGCATAACTCTGCCGAAAAAATCAGAAATTCTTTTGTCCGATTGTCGTAATGTTTGCACCGTTTTATATTAGCCGTTACATAAAGTTTTATATTTGAAAATGTGTGCAATTTCATGTACAATACAACAAAAAACAACCCATGGTTGTAGCTTTTATTAGTTTTGAAATATCTTCATATAAATAACGATAAGTGCCAAAATTTCAACCTTTTGGTCAACTTTGACTCGACCAAAATGGTCGAAAAACGTAATTGTAAGCTAAAACTCTTACATTCTAGTAATATTCAATCATTTACCTTTATTTTGCAACAAATTGGAAGTCTCTAGCATAATATTTCGATTGATGGTGAATTTTTTAAAAACCTTCTTCCTTACGTCCGCGTAGTAACTCTTGCCGAAAAAAATAAGAAATTCTTTAGTCCAATTATCGTAATGTTTGTGCCGTTTTATATTAGCCGTTACATAAAGTTTTATGTATGAAAATGTGCGCAATTTCATGTACAATACAACTAAAATTAACTCATGGTTGTAGCTTTTATCAGTTTTTTGAAATATTGTCATATAACTCACGATAATAGAAAAAAATCGACCTTTGGTCAACTTTAGCTCGACCGAAATGGTCGAAAACTGTAATTGTAAGCTACAACACTTACAGTCAAGTAATATTCAATCAATTACCTTCATTTTGCAACAAACGGGAAGTCTCTAGCACAATATTTCAATTTATGGTGAATTTTTGAAAACAACTTTTTTTTACGTCCGCGCGTTACGAATTCTTGCATCATATTGTGATAATATTTTCTCTGTGTTGCTTTGATCATTTTACAATTTGTTATATACCAAAATCATTGCAATTTAGTGTACAATACAACGAAAAAGTAATTAACTCATTAGCTTTAACCGTTTTGCTCACAGCCCAATTTGTAAATAATTATATATGAATTTTTTTTCACTCTGTCATATATTCCAATATTTATATATGATAATGATATTTTTTTTTCATTTCTGGTGGTTGCATACTACACTCCAGGCAATGACAAAAAAAGGAGCAAAAAAAGAACTCTTAATCTTGAAAACTATGTGTGTTGTGATTTTTTTTAAAAACTTTTTTTCCGGTTTGGCGTTCACTCCCGAACGCCGCTGGCATACGGGAGACACTTTCGGAAATACCGGTTCGGCGTTTAAGGGTTAACTTCAACACTTAACCATCACATCAAAAGGACAGATGACTCCTCTGTAGTCTAAAATACTAGTGCTCTACCCATACTGCTAAAGTATTCTAAACTTTGCTTGAGTTCTATCTTCCAAAATATTTTGATTAAACTCTCAGTATGGGATTTACAAGCTACATCTACTGTAAACTCTTTCCTACCCAGTTTGTGTTACTGCTTCTATTATATTATGTTTTACTGAAATTGATCAGTATATAAGGCAGTACAACCACACGACCAAGTAAAAATCCTAAACTTTCTCAGAGCTAGACCAAAAGTTTTGTTCTTATGAAAATACTATACCTAACAAAGCACATTCATAAAAACTTTAAAACTGGATAAACTTGAATTGTTGAAGAGTCTAATTAAATTTCTAGAAGGGATTTGTAGGAAATTTGTCATTTACTGTCTTTTGGCATTTGTATAAAATGATTTTTATCCATTCAGACCTGATTGCAATCAATAAAAAGTATTTAGTTATCCATGAATCCCTAGACACTTCAGCCTTCTGTCTTCTTGTTCCCCACAGTTATCCCTACACTAAAAGGGTCGGGGTTGCCTGATGTGCCTTTCTTCACAATTAGGCATGGTTTATTATTTGGCAAAGGGTTTTTTACAACCACATGCCCTTGCTGTCATCACTACAGTTATTGGCAGGGGCCTCACCTTTCATTAAAAAGTCCACCTGCAAGGCAGCAGTTTCCACAGTAATTGGCAGTGGGCCTAGCCATTTACTATAAAGTAAGACTGCAAGGCAGCAGATTCCACAGTTATTGGCAGTGGGCCTAGCCTTTTACTAAAATGTAAGACTGCAAGGCAGCAGTTCACAGTTATTGGCAGTGGGCCTTAGCCTTTCCACTAAAAAGTAAGACTGCAAGGGCAGGCAGTTTTTCCACAGATTGGCAGTCGGGCCTAGCCTTTTACTAATAAAAAGTAAGACTGCCAAGCGGCAGCAAGTTTTCCACAGTTATAGGCAGTGGGTGGGCCCTAGCCTTTTACTAAAAAGTTAAACTGCAAGGCAGAAGTTTCCACAGTTTATTGGCAGTAGGCCTAGCCTTTTACTAAAGAGTAAGATAGCAAGGCTGCAGTTTCCACAGTTATTGGCAGTGGGCCTAGCCTTTCACTAAAAAGTAAGACTGCAAGGCAGCAGTTTCCACAGTTATTGGCAGTGGGCCTAGCCTTTTACTAAAAAGTAAGACTGCAAGGCAGCAGTTTCCACAGTTATAGGCAGTGGGCCTAGCCTTTTACTAAAAAGTTAAACTGCAAGGCAGAAGTTTCCACAGTTATTGGCAGTAGGCCTAGCCTTTTACTAAAGAGTAAGAAAGCAAGGCTGCAGTTTCCAGTTATTGGTGGTGGGCCTAGCATTTTACTAAAAGTAAGACTGCAATAAGGCAGCAGTTTCCACAGTTATAGGCAGTGGGCTTAGCCTTTTACTAAAAAAAGTAAGACTGCAAGGCAGCAGCTGTCCTTTTAGTTGCCTTTTACAACATGCAGGACTACGGTGGTAGTATTCTTACACCCCTACCACAGCGTGGTCACTTCAGCCTTCTGTATTAGAAGATAAATCAGCAAAAGTGGCTCATCATAATGCATCTGCACAAGAATTTCCAAACTCCCAGTGGCTGGTTGTCTCACATTGTGTGTCTCCTGCTGGTCTACAACCTCATAGAGAGATGCCCTGACTTGGCCTGTCGTTACAGGATTGCCTTTGTATCTCAATTTTTGTTTTATTGTCAAATAATTTATTTCACTCCTTCTATTGCAATCTGCTTGTGCATTGAATAGTTTTCAGCAAACTGCTGTACAGGTTGTGTAATACAAGGCAGAGATGGTTTTTGCTACATTCTTGAGAGTAGTACATAATCAAGACTAGCACAAGGCTAAGCCAGCATTTTTTTGGGGGGCTACAAAATGCTTTTTGTTTTGTTTAATATCTTTTTACTGTTACATTACCATTGTCGATCTATTTAATTCATTCATACCCTTCCTTTGCTTGTGCAATAAATAGTTTTCAGCAAATTTATGTGAAGAACATGGCCTAAAGAAGCGTGGCGTTTTCCATCCTATTTTTTTTTTTTTTACAGGTTCTTTTGCTGCGTTGCTAAGCCAGCATCTTTTCCTGTCCTTTCTTTTAGTTTTTCCTCTACTATAAGGACATAATAATTATTATTAGGCATGAATTAGATTGAGAGGTACTATAAGTGCTGTACTAATCTTGCATTTTTTCAATTAACAGCTTGTTTATATATATATTATATATACAGGCGGTCCCCGGGTTACGACGGTTCCGGCTTACGACGTTCCGAGGTTACGACGCTTTTTTCTTAAATATTCAATGGAAAAATCCGTCCTGGGTTACGACGCTTGTTCCGAGGTTACGACGCTGACGCTTCCGACGCTCCGAGTTAACGACGCTTTAAAAAACTCATACTATGATAAAAATCCTTTATAGTTTAGCACAGTATATTAATAAAAATAAGTTTCTGGTTAGATTACAACAAAAAATTTTGAGGTTATGATGATTTTTTCGACACTTTTTATGTCGTATTTTTCTATGATTTTTTTAGTGACGCCTCATATGCGGAACTAGTTTCCGAGCGAATGAATACATACTAGCTTGCGGGTGCGCAAAGTTTTACATATAACAGTCCAAAAGCACAAATAATGAAAAAAATCATTGCTTGTTTCCAGTAATAATAACAAAACGAAGTTTCTGGTTAGATTACAAACGAGAGAGAGAGAGAGAGAGAAGAAGAGAAAGAGAGGAAGAGAGAGAGAGAGAGAGAGAGAGGAGAGAGAGAGGTGTCTTCCGACGCTCCGAGTTAAGGACAGAGAATGGTCGTTTCGTTTAAACGGCCTCTGACTCATGCCAGTAAATGTTTTGTTGATACAAAAAATATAAGCCTATTTAAAGATACGTTTACTTTAATTAGTCTATATGATACGTAAATAGTAATCAACTGTTCTTGTAGCCCTCAAGATTTGGCAAAATCGAAGTATCCAAAGAGAGACATTATCCAGTACACTGGAACCTTGACATAACGAATTTAATTTGTTCCGTTACCATCGTCGTATATCAAAAACAGTTGTATCTCAAAGCATTTTTTCCCATTTTTTCCCTTTAAAATAATGTAATATGTATTAACTCCGTTCTAGCGGTATGAAACCACACCTAAACACAGCTAAATTACATATAATATACACATACACAATAAACGAGTAAACACACATAATGATAAAATAACAGCAATGTGATAAATGATAATAAATGTTAATAAAATCAATTAAAAAAAAGAAAGGAATTTTACTTACCACAACGAAAGATGACGTGAGGCCAGCAGGGGGAGGAGGTAGGGAAGGGTGGCAGGGAACGATTTGTTCTCTTTTTATTTACGTATGTACACTAATAACTACGTAATTAAACACAAAATGAAATAACATTGCTAAACTAATTTTTATTTTTTATTTTAATCAGTTTGTAGTTTAGAAATAATGGTGATGCCTTTGGAAGGTTTTATGCTTTGCTATAATTTCATGTTTTGCTTCCATCGAAATCATTTTCTTGGGTTTTCTTATCACCTGCTTTGTCTTTAGCTTTGAGACCCATGGTTAATAATAAAAATAGACAAAATAACACGAAAAATAGGCGCAAATACAACGAACTAAACAACGACGTGTTAACATGCAGCACCAACAAACAAACAGACTGAACGCCATTTATCGGTCGCCTATACAACTAACAACTCATCGCAAAATCGTCTCAAATATTTCGTTGTATATCAAAGCTTATATTTTCGCAAATTTTCTGTTGTATCTCAAAACATTCGTATATTACGGGTCAATCATGTCAAAGTTCCAGTGTAATTTGATCAGAGAGAGAGAGAGAGAGAGAGAGAGAGAGAGAGAGAGAGAGAGAGAGAGAGAGAGAGAGAGAGAGAGAGAGAGAGACGCCTTGGCAACAATGGTCACCGTCTCGGGGATTGACGTAACATTTATTTTCTGAACAGATAGGACAGAGAAGTGTTCGTTTCATTAAACGGCCTCCGACTCATACAGCAAATGTTTTGTGATACTAATATATAACCTATTTAAAGATACGTTTTACTTTAATTAGTCTATATGATACGTAAATAGTAATCAGCTGTTCTTGTAGCCCTCAAGATTTGCAAAATCACTCCAGGTTGTACCATAAAACTTCAAGAATGTAGTGTCACCAGAGGATTACAATAGTTTTTTACCTTCAGAAAACCAGCATTTCTTTTATGAGAAAATAACTCCAGGTTGTACATAAAACAAAACTTCAAGAATGTCTTGTCACCAGAGGATTACAATAGTTTTTACCTTCAAGAACCAGCATTCTTTTATGAAAATAACTCCAGGTTTGTACATAAAAACTACAGGAAACAACATGTAGTGTAACCAAAGGATTACAAGTAAGGTTTTTATAACTTTTTATTAGTTTAAGACATATTTTCCAAGCGTCGTTCCGGCTTACGACGCGTCTCAAGAACGGAACCCCCGTCGTAACCCGGGACTGCCTGTATAATAACCTTTTAACTTTTGTTACTTATCAGACGTGTCTCAGTCCTGTAAACATATAAATATTTTGTACTTAATGAAATAATCCAATAAGTATGCTAGATTTATTAGATGCTAGAAAGAATGTGACCAAAGTTTTGTAATTGACAGAATTAAGTGGGCCCCTCACATTCTCGTCTCTTTGGTTTTATGTCATACTCACCCTTTCGCAGATTTCTCTTTTTGGAACTTATCTAAAAATTATTAGCGGAAGGACTCGCCCATCTCCGGTTTTCTCTGTGGAACGTATCTAAAATTAGTAGTGCCAGACCCCACAAGGATGTAAATTTTTTTGTACAGCAATATTCTGATTTTCATGTTATTTACTGTATAATATGTGTACATAAATAATATCAAATCATACAACACTTACTTGTGATTAATGTTGATTATAAATGATGATGATATGATAGCAGCCTGATAAATGAGGATTAAGACAGACTGCAGTAATGTAGAGGAGTTACAGATCCTCTGAGGGCGTCTCGTCACCTTCTTCAGGAGGCCCTTCGTCAGGGATTTCAGGAGGCACGACCATCTTGAGGTAATTGTACATTTGTACAAACAAGTCAAGATAGGGCTTCACTATTTTATTTATAGCATTGATGAAAGTTGTGGCAATTTCTTTATTTCTATCCCATGCCTTGACTGTTGTTTGTACCTCCCTGACATCCCTGATCAAATTGTAGAGACCAGGAAATTTCTCAAAGGCCTGGTCATTGATGGGATAGCATTACTAAAGGGGGAGGCGAGTTCTTGTCCAAGAATGGCCTCCCAAGTATTTTGCCTTGCTCATATTCGATTTCAAGGCAGCGACTGCACTTTCAATCATGCGGTAATGGGCTGCTACATCTCCACAACTTCTGCCCTCTCATAACATGACTTGACATGTGTGTTTTCTCCTCAGCAATCATTACTGTACTGTACGGGCCTCTGACCCTTAGGCTCTTTGCCAGAAGCCTTAGGAGAAGCAAAACATTTAGAGGACATTTTAAAGAATAATTCTTTGTATGTAGTAGTGTATACTGCACAGGAAAAAAACGCGGAAGAGAGACCATTGAACTTACGTACATACGTAGTAGGTCAATTGGATACACATTGAGATTTTGTGCAGACTGTACAATGTTATGAAATGCCTTTAGGGATGATTTCTATAATATGATATGTATGTACTGTCGGCCAAAAAACTCGTGGCAGAGTTTCATAATTTTTCGTTCACCCTGCCTGAACGCACGTATTCATGCCTTATTTATCTATTTTTCTTTTCAAAGATGGAAGAAATCATGTGTAATGACGTTAAAAACAGTCGCTGATATCTTTAGAACATTATGTTATGTTATTGTGTAAAACTATTTTCCATATAACAAAATTGACGTGAACGAAACGAAGTGATAAAAAACGTCATATCACAATCATAGATATACATTACCAAATAGATAGGAGACACCTATCACTAGTAGTATCACATAAACATAGTCCTTAAATTATCACTTCAATATTAAGTTGAAGGTAGTTGAACTATTCCATTTGTTAAATTTTACAGAAAACACTGGAATCTCACAAAATGCTATCAAATTTAAAAAGAAAAAGAAAAAAAGATATCTTAACAGTGTGAACCAGGCGACCTCACTCTATTGCTTTTGATGTTATGTGCACGGGAATCTAATGTCAACGTGTCATTTATCGGTCTAAGAAACATCCCTCGATGAGCGAGAGAATTATTGCACTGCATTCGGTGCAAGTTTCTGTTGGAGAGATATCAAGAAAGCTTAATAAACCGGAGAGAATCATACATAGATCAATAAAATTGTTCAAAGAACGGCAAAATTTAGAACATGCGCCTAGAGGTGGAATACCTCGAAGCACCTCATGAGAGCAAGACAATACATTAGTGTAAATGTTGCTGAGCAACATTCATTTGTGAACTGTGAATTCTAGTGCCTCGTCACGACATTGCTGAACCAGGAATCATAACTAGCTCTACGCTTATGACTGGTGTCTAATGAATACTGTAGATGGAGAGGAAGAGATTTTTAAATCTACACTTGAAGTCTTTGATTGTTGTCTAATGAATAAGTCTAATGAATAAGCAAACTTATCTTTGATGGATGAGAGATTCAGTTAGGCTTGCTCTTTTTGTTTTGTTTTTTATCGGTGGCCAGTGAATACCACGGATAAGGAGGGGAACGGTTTCAATGATGCATGCATTTTTTCTTCAAACCTAAAGAATACATTTTATTGAGAGATATACTTTATTAACATCGGCCTAATCCTCCCATCACTCCTATACGCCACCTCCGCTCTCTTCTACATCTCAGGCGACTAGATCTGACTTCTCAGTTCTCACTACGAACTCCAGCTCGTGAAAGCATCACTAATGATAACAGTTATTTTAAAATTCCCTGCACCGACAACGGACGCCTCAAAATGCATGGTTATAAAATAATTTTCTGTTCAAAGAACTTTATCTTTCATTCCATTAAATGTGTGCATACAATCGTGTTATACCCTGTAGCCGTCAAAGAGCAGCCCTTGATTAAAGCAGTAGGTTTTCTTTGGGAAAAAAAAATAAAATAAAAAAAAATAAAAAACATATGAAATAGACTTAAACGAGAACGTCACCTTTCATATTTCTTATCCTTTCAGCTACTTATAATATGCTTATGGTAGTAGGTCTAGTAGGTATGCATGTGAAACTAATTTAAATTAATTTCTATTTAGAAGAAATGAATAGCTACAGAAAGATCAACCTAAAAAAGCCTTTAAGGAAAGTAAGCCTTTCTTAATGTATTCGTCAGTTTTGACTCCCACAGCTTTCCAAGGTGTCCAAATGAAACAGGATGATATGCAAGGAATTCGATAAAAAATAAGACTGAATTATATTCGTTTGATTTTTTTATGATTGCTTTTTGACTTTGAATAGCTAGGTCTGAGTTAATTATGTTAAGCAATAATGAAAAGGATAAGAAGAGAGGCGAACATGGCTAATAAAACAAGAATAATGGGAATAGTCAAATAAAGCAGATTAATATATATATATATATATATGTCGATTTAAATATTCATTAATATTACGTATCCGAGAAAGTATGCTGCTGAAAATAAACCTAGGCTAATCATGTGGGAAAATCAGAAGTCCAATTTAGGCCCACTAAATGAGTCATGCAAATTATTTTATTGATCAAAGGACAAAATTAGTTTAACTAAACATCGTTTTCAAAGAATGTTAACGCCTTGACGTATTATTTATCGGCTGTAGGAGACGAAATGATAACACCCCAGTGCAGTACGATATGTTGAGTCAAGACTCGAGCGGCAGCAAAGCTAACTTCAAATCTTCGGTATGCTGTCAGGAAGCCACAGTTGAGAATAAAATTAGAAATCGTGGACCCATCGGTATATATATTCCTTACTTTGCAAAATAATTATCTTTAATACGTTGAATAGTCTACTCAGATCTAATGTAATTTATTTCAAGTATAGCACCTTTGAAAGGAAATGTTATTTATTGTTAAGTAAATAATCTGGCACCTGCATATGGCAATATTTCCATAACGAACAATGAATTAAGAAACTACGCCAATTCTTCGTTGGCCGTCTGTACATAAAGGGTTTTAGGATGGTACTAAAAGTACACAGACCATATCTAAAATACGTAAGACAAAACGGAATATAGCAGGGTATGTATGTTTCTGTCTGTGCTACACAGTACATATTTTTCATGCACACAGTACATATTTTTCATGCACACAATACATATTTTTCATGCACAAGTACAGTAGTGCCTCAGGTTACGAAATGAATCCGTTCCGAAGTGGCCTTTATAACCTGATTTTTTCGTATCTAGAACTACGTTTTACATGTAAATTGCCTAATTCGTTCCAAGCCCTACAAAAACACCACAGTAAATTTTATAATAAAACTAAATTGACCAATAAACAATGAAATACAACAATTTCGACCATTCAGTACCTAACATAAACATGACTGTATCTGTAAATAAAGTGTATGTATTAGTGTACAGGGTACAAGAAATACTGTACGTACATATACGTACGTATGTAGTAAAATGTGGAACCTTACCTTTCGAGTGAGGCAATGTCCAAAAGTGGCGACAGAGGAGGAGGACAAATGGCAGAAAACATGAACACTTAACTTTACGAAACATTAAAAAATGGCAGAAAACGTTAACACTAAACTTTACAAAACACATTAGCAATGTGGCAGAAAACATTAACCCTCTTACGCCGATTGGACGTATTAAACGTCGAGTCAAAATGTTTCCCGTATGCCGATTGGACGTATCATACGTCGGCTCAAAAAAGTTTTTTTTAAAATTCGCGGAAAAATACTTATAGGCCTACCAGCCGAAAACTTTTGTATCACGCTCCTTGGGGGATGCTGGGAGTTCACGGATCAAGGCGTTGTTTTGTTTACAATCGCTACGCAGGCGCGCATGCGCGAATTTCTTTCTTATCACACTAAAAAGTATCAGTGACACATCTCGGAAATTATTTCGTCACTTTGACATAATTTTTGCACCATTTTAAATTATCCTTTACATGAAGTATTATATATGAAAATGTGCGCAATTTCATGTAAAATACAACAACAAAATACTCATGATTGTAGCTTTTATCAGTTTTGAGATATTTTCATATAAATAACGATAAGTGCAAAAATTTCAACCTTCAGTCAACTTTGACTCTACAGAAATGGTCGAGAAACGCAATTGTAAGCTAAAATTCTTATATTATAGTAATATTCAATCATTTGCCTTCATTTTGCAACAAATTGGATGTCTCTAACACAATATTTTCGATTTATGGTGAATTTATGATAAAACTTTTCCTTACGTTCGTGCGATAACTCTTCCGATAAATTTTTTCGTGGCGATTGTCCTAATGTTTGCACCCTTTTAAATTTGCCGTTACATAAAGTTTTATATATGGAAATGTGCGCAATTTCATGCACAATACAACAAAAAACAACCCATGGTTGTAGCTTTTATCAGTTTCGAAATATTTTCATATAAATAACGTTAAGTGCAAAAATTTCAACTTTCGGTCAACTTTGACTCTACCGAAATGGTCAAAAAACGCAATTGTAAGCTAAAACTCTTATATTCTAGTAATATTCAATCCTTTACCTTCATTTTGCAACAACTTGGAAGTCTCTAGCACAATATTTCGAGTTTATGGTGAATTTATGAAAAAAAAAAAAAAAAACAAAAAAAACATTTTCCTTACGTTCGCGCGGTAACTCTTCCGAAAAAATCAGAATTTTTTGTGCGATTGTCAAAATGTTTGCACCATTTAAAATTGGCTGTTACATAAAGTTTTATATATGAAAATGTGCGCAATTTCATGTAGAATACAACTAAAAATGATTGAAGGTTGTAGCTTTTCTCTTTTTTCGAAATATTTGCATATAAATCACGATAAATAGAAAACAAAAAAAAACCACGTTCGGTCAAATTTGACTCTACCGAAATAGTTGAAAAACGCAATTGTAAGCTAAAACTCTTACGGCCTAGTAATATTCCGTCATTTTTCTTCATTTTGAAACAAATTTGAAGTCTCTAAAACAATATTGTGATTTATTGTGAATTTTTGAAAAATATATTTCCTTCACTACGCGCGCCGATTCGCTGGCCGCAAGTCTCCGAAATACGTACATCGCATTATCCTAATATTTGCTCCTTTTCATATTAGCCTTTTTATAGAGTTTCATATATCAAAATGTGCGCAAATTCATGAAAATACAATACAAAATAATTGAAGGTTGTAGCTTTTTCCATCTCCGAAATATGTGCATATAAAAAAATATATATATAAAAATTTCGACATTCGGTCAAATTTAACTCGTCCGAAATGGTCGAAATCTGCAATTCTAATCTAAAACTCTTACAGTATCATAATATTCAATCATTTGTCTTAATTTTGAAACAAATTGGAAGTCTCTAGAACAATATTTAGAATTACGGTGAATTTTTGAAAATAACATTTTTTTACGTACGAGCGTTACGAATTCGTACATCATTTTGTGATAATATTTTTCCGGTGTTGATTTATTGTTTTACTATGTATTATATATCAAAAGGATTGCAATTTAGTGTACAATACAACGAAAAAAAGTAACTCGTTAGCTTTGACCGTTTTTTGCACAGCGTGATTTGAATACAATTATCTATGAATTTTTTTTTTTTTGCTACCATATATCGCATTATTTACATATGATAATGATATTATTTTTCATTTCTGATGATTGCATACTAAACTTCAGGCAATGGAAAAAAAATGAGCCAAAAATGAAATCTTAATCTTCAAAACTAAGCGCGCTGTGATTTTTTGAAAAAATTTTTTAAAAAATTATTTTTTCCGCTTCCACGCTCACTCCAAACCGGCGCCGGCATACAGGAGAAGATTTTGATTTTTTAGGGCTTCGGCGTAAGGGAGGGTTAACACTTGCTTTGAATTATCCCCATCTTTGTCCCTCCATAGAAAGCATCCTCTTCTTTCTGTGAACTTCAGCAACATTCTTGGGACCCATGGCTAATAACTTAAATAATTAAGTTCACACACCACGCAATAAAGTAACATACAGTAGTACAACGAAAGCGAAATCACTAACACAACTTTACGTTAACAAACGAAATCTATGTGAACGAACGAATTCCAGGTGTTTACAATAACACTGCTGGGGGCAACGAAATGGTCAATGAACGCTTTTTACATAGAGGCATGATAGGGCAGATCTGACCAATAGGAGAGCAGGATCTTACGGCAGTGACTAGCATAGAACCAATGGAGAGTGAAAGCTGGTAGCGAGTCTACTGAGTTGGTGGCGCGCAAGATTTAAAATTGTTCTCAGCAGCCCAGGGAAATCTCGGACTTTATGGTACATACACTCTTTTGCAACCTGAATTATTTTCTTACACAGAAGCAAAAAAATCTTCATTTTAGCCTTCGTAACCTGGATTTTTTGTATGTAAGGATTTTCGTATGTAGGGGTATGCCTGTATTAAGTATATTTTCGTGACTAAATACATTTTTATGATGCAAAAAAGATTTACTAATTTTCAAATATTACAGTTCTGTAATAAGTTATGTAAACACAGCAAAATTTCAATAACATAATTGGTTTTCTTAAAAGATGCTTCACCCAAGCCAACTTTCCGCAGATAAACAGATCTTATGACACCTCAACACCTTCTAAGAGCAGTACCTAAACAAAATGTTATTGTCATGATACAATAAAGTTTTATGCATACTTACCTGGCAGATATATACTTAGCTATAGACTCCGTCGTCCCCGATAGAAATTCGAATTTCGCGGCACACTCTACAGGTAGGTCAGGTGATCTACCGCCCCGCCGCTGGTGGCGGGAATAGGAATCATTCCCGTTTTCTAAGACAGATTTTCTCTTCCACCTGTCTCCTGAGGGGAGGTCGGGTGGGCCATACACCGTATTATATCTGCCAGGTAAGTATGCATAAAACTTTATTGTATCATGACAATAACATTTTTATGCATTCAACTTACCTGTCAGATATATACTTAGCTGATTGGCACCTTTGGCAGAGGGTAAGAGACAGCTAATCTACTGAAATAGACAGGAAACAACATATGTTGTAGGTAATAAAATTAAAAACCTTGATTCCTACCTGTGTTAGCGAAAGACTTCATGGCTACTGCCTAGGAGCCCGTATCGCTTCAAGAGCCTCAGCGAGGTAGTGACCTCATGCTAAGAGTTCTTGATGGTCTGTTACAGGGGTCTTACCCACTTACGCTTCAGAACCTTAGGATCTTTGTCAATGGTGGGGTCCTATCCACTTACATGACAAAACACCTTGCCTATTGGCATGATCATAGAGCACGACACTAATCCCGATCACCTGATCCTCATTGGGGTTAGTACTAAGATTGAAAGGGGTCATCCCGAACATCCTTTCAAGCAACCCACAACTCAACAACAATATTAAAACAATAATTATTAAAAATATTAAAAACAAATTTAAGGATCAGCGTCTGCTCCATTTCCCAGCATAGTATCCGCTGATACATAAGGTCCAAGAGCGAAACATTTATCGTATGTTATTCTAACATCCTTTAAATAGTGGGATGCAAATACTGAATTGCACCTCCAATAAGTTGCTGCTAAAATGTTTCTCATGGACATATTCTTCGTAAAAGAAAGGGAAGTTGCCACAGCCCGGACTTCGTGAGCTTTCACTCTCAGCAGCTTTAAAGAGTTCTCTTGGCAATTCCTATGAGCTTCGGTAATTACATTTCTGACAAAGAATGCCAGTGCGTTCTTTGACATAGGTCTCTTGGGGTTTCTTACCGAACACCAAAGACCTTGTCGACATCCCCCTGAAGCTGTGTCTTCTTTTCTAAATAAAATTTTAAAGGTCCCCCCCTGAACTGGGCATAGGGACCGATCCAACTCTCTTCCTACCAGAGAAGAGAGTCCCTTGACTTCGAAACTTCTAGGCCAAGGTTTAGAAGGGTTCTCATTCTTTGCTAGGAAAAGATCCTGGAAAGAAATGACAGCCGAGTCTTCTCTAAATCCCACCCGAGAGTCCAAAGCATGCAATTCACTGATCCTCTTAGCAGTTGCGAGAGCCAACAGGAATAGCATTTGCTAGTAAGATCTCTGAATGAGATTTTATCTATAGGTTCGAACCTGTCCGACATCAAGAACTTTAGGACAACGTCCAGGTTCCAACTCGGGGGAATCGACGATCTCAATTTCTTAGTCTCGAAAGACCTGAAGATCCTTATTATTCTCGATACGGCCAATTTGGATTCTTCTCTTAAGAAGAGGAGAAAATCCGCGATTTCGGTTACAGAGGTATTGGAAGAGGACAGCTTCTTCGACCTACACCATCTACGGAAAACTTCCCACTTCGATTGGTAGACCCGCAGGGTAGAGGCTCTGCGGGCTCTAGCAATTGAAGTTGCCACTTTCTTTGAAAAGCCTCTCGCTCTGACCAGTCTTTCGATAGTCGAAAGGCAGTCAGGGAGAGACTGTGGATGTTTTTGTGGAACCTCTCTAAGTGGGGTTGTCTGAGCAGATCTGTCCTGTCTGGTAGAGATCTGGGGAAGTCCACCGTCCATTCCAGTACCTCTGTGAACCAGATTCGGGAAGGCCAAAAGGGAGCAATTAGAGTCATTTTCATTCCCTCCGATGCCACAAATTTCCTTACTACTTCCCCCAGCAATTTGAATGGGGGAAAAGGCGTATGCGTCTATGCCTGACCAATCCATGAGGAAGGCATCGATCGCTGTGGCTCTGGGATCTTCTTCTAGCGAGCAGAAGTTGTCTATTTTCCTGGAGAGGAACGTGGCAAACAGGTCGATCTGGGGTCTCCCCCAGAGTGACCATATTTGTCTGCAGACTCCTGAGTGGAGCATCCACTCTGTCGGGAGAACCTGGTTCTTTCTGCTCAACCTGTCTGCCCTTAGGTTTTTTACTCCTTGGACAAACCTTGTACGCAGAATAATGCCCCGTTCCTCTGTCCAGGTTAATAGAGCTCTCGCTATTTCGTTCAGAGAGAAAGAGTGAGTGCCCCCTTGATTCCGGATGTAAGCCAGAGCTGTGGTGTTGTCGGAATTGACTTGAACTACCACCCCTCTGACTTCCGCTTCGAAGTATTCCAGGGCTAGATGAATTGCCAGGAGTTCCTTCGCATTGATGTGCAGAGTAGTTTGTTGTCTGGTCCAAATACCTGCTACTTCCTTTGGACCCAGTGTTGCTCCCCAACCTGTTTCCGAGGCATCGGAAAACAACACTCGGTGAGGGTTCCGAATCAAGAGGGACACCCCTTTCGTTCCTTGTTAATGGGGTTAACCACCACTTTAGGTCGGATTTTATCCCCTGTTGGATGGGAAAAACGTCCTGACAAGTCTCCTGTCTTTTGACTCCACATCCTCTTTAGATAAAATTGCAGAGGTCTGAGATTTAATCTTCCCAGGGAAATGAACTGCTCTAACGAGGAAAGGGTGCCCAGCAGACTGAGCCATTACCTCGCCGAGGTCCGTTCTTTCCCTAAGAAGTTCGAGATCTTTTCTAAGCCTCGAGTAATTCTGTCTTGAGATGGAAACACCCGAAAACCCCGAGAATCCATCTGTATCCCCACCGATAGACTATGTTCTGTCTGGGGATCAATTGTGATTTCTCGAGGTTCACGAGCGAGTCCCAGAGATTTTGTCAAGTTCAAAGTCTTCTCCAAGTCCTTCAAGCACTGAATTTCCGATTTTGCTCTTATTAGCCAATCGTCCAGATAAAGGGATATATTTATCCCCTCTAGATGTAGCCATCTCGCAACATTCATCATTAGCCTCGTGAAACACTTGAGGGGCCGTAGAAAGGCCGAACATAGGGAAGGGCTCTGAATTGGTATACTTTCCCCTGCATCATGAATCGGAGATATTTCTTCGATGATGGATGCAGGGGGACATGAAAAGTATGCATCTTGTAGATCTAAGGAGACCATCCAATCTCCTGGACGAAGAGCCGCAAGAACCGATTTTGATGTTTCCATAGAGAACTTTGTGTTCTCCACAAATCGGTTCAATGCGCTCACATCCAGGACCGGTCTCCACCCCCTCCCGAGGATTTCGGAACCAGAAAAAGACGGTTGTAGAATCCTCGGAAATGCGGATCCCGAACCACTTCGATGGCCTCCTTTTGCAACATCTGTTCTACCAGTTGCAATAATGCTTCTTTCTTGGCAGGGTCCCTGTATTGGGCTGACAGTTCCCTCAGGTTCGTAGTCAAGGGAGGTCTGTCTCGAAAGGGGATCATATATCCCTTTGTTACCACGGAAAGGGACCAAATTTCTGCCTGTCTCCGAGTCCATTCTTCGGAAAATTTCCGAAGTCTGGCTCCTACCGGTGCTTGAAGGACTGTTGTCTCATTTCGCTCTCTTGATAGGTCTGAAGGAAGACCTACCTCTCTTCTGAACTCCTCTCTTCTTAAAAGAGGGTCTGGCCGAGGTACTCTCCCTCGAAAGGGCTGTTGAGGAGCCCGATTCTCTCTCTTAATAGGACCCGAAGTCCTCGATTTCTTTGCAGATTGGGCCAAGAGATCTTGTGTGGCCTTTTCTGTCAAAGAATGAGAAATATCTTTTACTAGATTTGAAGGAAACAATTGGTCCGACAGAGGAGCATACAGAAGAGATGACCTCTGAGTAGGAGTAACTGCTTTCGTCAGAAAAGAGCTAAATAAGACTCTCTTCTTCAGAATACCAGTTCCAAACAGAGAGGCCACCTCTCCTGATCCATCCTGAACCGCCTTGTCCATACAGGAAAGAACACTATGAAGGACTTCTGGACTAAGAGATTCCTTCTCTTGTGCTCTTTTTGGCCAACACCCCAAGGGACCAGTCTAAGAAGTTAAAAACTTCAAAGACATTAAACAATCCCTTGAGGAGATGGTCCATCTCAGAAGTCCCCCATGTGATCTTTGCTGATGACAAGGCTTGTCTCCTAGACGAATCTACCAGATTCGAAAAATCTGCTTCAGCAGTGGACGGGAGAGCTAGACCCCGTGGTTTGCCCGTCTCGTACCAAATTCCCTTCTTTCCTGATAGTCTGGAAGGAGGGCAGGTAAAGACTGTCTTCCCCGCCTTCTCCTTGGATTCCAACCAATTTCCTACGAATCGGAGAGCCTTGTTCATGGAAATGGTTGGCTTCATTTTAATAAAAGATGATTGTTTCGGGACCTTCGTGCTTGTAAATAAGGACCTTGGAGAAGGAGGAGCAGTTGGGCTTAAAGAGTCCCCAAACTCTTGAAGTAAGAGGGCTGCCAGCGTCTTGTAATCTCTGACAAACCCGGAGCCGAGTGATCTTCAGAGTCCGAAATCTCTTTCCAAGAATCCAATTCCGAAGAGGATTGTTTATTTCCAGCAGGAGACTGGCCTCTTGCAACATCCACCCCACTCTCGCAAGAACGACGACCGCCTGTGCGATAACTTGCGTCCCTACGAGAGATAGGTTGATCCTGCAAAACGACCTTATCCTTCTCCTGGCAAGAGCGATGGCCGCTTGTGCGACACCTTTCTCTCCTGTCAGACGAAGGATGTCCTCTCCTATCGCTTTCTCCGGAACCACCTATGTCTTGACAAGGGCTACGGCCGCTTGTGCGACAACTAGAGTCCCTGTCAGGTAAAGGTTTATCCTTCCGAAAGCTAAACAAATCCTCTTGGCTTAATTGTCTTTTGGAAGAAGTCCGTCTCTTATTTGTCACTTGTGGCTCATTGCGCCGGGTTGGCGCTCGTGATTCCTTGCGCCAAGCTGGCGCTTCTGGCGATTTCGTGAGGGTGGCGCTTCTGGCGCATCTGGCGCCTCTGGCGCATTTCGGCAGGGTGGCGCTTCTGGCGCATCTGGCGCCTCTGGCGCATATGGCGCATCTGGCGCTTCTGGCTCTTCTGACTTGTATGGAGTCTCAAACGCATCTGGCGCATTGCGCCAGGTTGGCGTTTTTGGCGCATTCTTCATACTCCTCTGAGTATAAGCCAAAACTTCCGTTTCTTCTTTCCTTCCCTTCGTCTTCTTTATAGGAAGGAAAGAGTCCTTTCTCCTGGGAGTCTCCTTAGTAAAAACTCCTACTAAGGCCAAAAGTTGCTCCTGCACATTTAGGATAATTTTCGCAGCCGCATTCTCTTTTTCCTTCCCTGATTAAGGTGAGGGATGTCTAGAAGCGGAAGGAAACTCCGATTTCCGTTTAGAAACCAATCTCCTTTTCTTCTTCTCACAAGGTGATAAATCGGAGAAAAGCTCAGGGCTTGAATCCAAAGTTGGAGCCTTCCAACTTCTCTTTAAGGGGCGTGACAGTTTACATTCGGTGAAGAATCTGACGAAGAAAAACACTTCTTTAGGATGCTTTTTCGATAGCGATCCTTGGCAGTTCGGGTCGTCACAGAATCTGCCGAGGGGACGCCTGATCGGTGGGGATTCTCCATAACCTCCGTAAGGCTTTTGACATTCCTTCTCCTCTGGGCCTGTGAGCTTGGAAGAGGTCTAGGCCTGGGAGCGAGATGAAGCCGATCAGACGCACCCTCCACTGCACTAGGGACACTTAATTCACTATCACTGTGCTTACCTTTCAACGTCAGCATTTGACGTTCCATCCTTTGTAGCGCAGCTTTAAGATCTGCAATTTCCGTTGCCGGATTTGCAGTCTTAGTACTAGAGGAAGAAGATAGAGGTTTAGGGTTAGGTGTTAATTTAATAGGCTCGTTAGAGCGAGACCTACTTACGCTTCTGGAGGAAGCCTTCCTAGCCCTATCCATATCTAATTTCCTTAAATATGAATTTAAATTCTTCCATTCTTCCTCATTCATATTTACACATTCATCACAGGTGTTAGAAATTGAACATTCATTCCTTCTACACCCCTTACAAACTGTGTGAGGGTCTACCGAAGCTTTCGGTAGCCTCACCATGCATCCCTCATTTACACACTGTCTTCTAACCGTAAAGCTAGAATCCGACATCATGAGAAATATCCAAAACCAAGTCCAAAAAACAGTCCACGAAAGAGTATGCCAAACCAAAGATCCAATACGTCACCAAAATAACCGGCTTAGAAGATCAATAGCGATGAAAAAACACGAAAATCAAATCAGGAGTAACAACAACAATGTTGGTGTCACGGCCGATAGAGAAAATCTGTCTTAGAAAACGGGAATGATTCCTATTCCCGCCACCAGCGGCGGGGCGGTAGATCACCTGACCTACCTGTAGAATGTGCCGCGAAATTCGAATTTCTATCGGGGACGACGGAGTCTATAGCTAAGTATATATCTGACAGGTAAGTTGAATACATAAAAATGATATTTGACACGTTATTGGCTGTTGTCTGCACAGCAGCCAATCCAGGAGCAGCATTTATTTTCCTTGTCGCTCATTGGCTGTACACTTGGCATTGATTAGTTGAAACCCGAGCCCATCTCGCAAAGATGGAATTGTGGGTACATCGCACATCTCCTTGATCAGTTCCATTGCGTAGAAAGTTACCGATGTACACAAATGTATACACAAAGCAGTGTATTCACATATCAGCCAATATCCATGTACATCATGCCGAAAATGGCCCCTAAAAAGTGCCCTACTCCTTCTAAGGCTTCTGGCAAAGAAACTAAAAGAAAGAAGCTCATAATGAAGCTCAACAAGATGGTGAAACTTCTTGATATGTTGAAGGAGGGCAAAATTTACTCCCAAGGTCGGCCGCCATTTTAATGTCAATGAGAGCACAGTGAGATATACGCAGTTGGCCGCCATTTTAATGGCAATGAGAGCAGTGAAATATATAAAGTAAAAAGAAAGTGAAATAAGAAAGTGTTAGCATGACATACTATGGTACAACAAAGGCTGTGTCCACAATGAGAGACAAAACAATCGTGAAAATGGAATCTGCACTCGCGTTCTGGATCAAGGGCTGCAGGAAATAGAATGTACCCCTTGCCTCCAAGATCATACATGAAAAAGCATGACAGCTCTACCAGCAGCTATCAACTGCTACACAAGGTGGCAAGGAAGAGGAAGCCAAAGAAGTCTACTAGAGGCACAGGAAGGCGATGAAGAAGGGGAATTGGAATTCTTGGGCTTTGATGAACCAGCTCTTGAGGAGGAAGAGAAGAAGAAAAGTCAAAAAGCACAACTGGGACTGTCCTCAGCTCCCCAAGGTTTTCATGCGAGCAAAGGATGGTTCCACTGGTTTCAGAAAAGGTTCCACCTAAAGTCGTTTCCTACATGGGGAAGCTGTATCTACCAACAAAGAAGAGGCTACGAAAAATCCGGGGGCCTTCACGAAAATCCTGCAGGAGGAAGGATACCACCCAGAACAGGTGTTCAATATGGACAAAACTGGCCTGTTCTGGAAGAAGATGCCATCCCAGACGTACCTTATGAAGGATGAAGCTAAAGCCTCCAGATACAAGGCACAAAAATACAGGTTGACCCTCCTCCTGTGCAGGAATGTGGCTGGCTTTATGCTGAAACCAGGCCTCATTTACAAGCCTGTAAATCCCAGGTCGCTCAAGAATAAGAACAAGGCGTTACTGCCTGTCTTCTGGATGCATAATCCCAAGGCCTGGATCACCAAAGTCCTTACAGAGTACTGGTTCCACCAGAGCTTCATTCCTCAAATTAGGCAATACCTGGCCAATTTGGACATCAAGCTCAAGGTCTTGCTCATGACAGACAATGCTGGTGGCCACCCTCTCGATCTTTATTACAAGGGAGTCCAGTTCGAGTTCCTCCTTCCCAACACCACCTCTCGAGCACCTTGTTGATGCAATGGACCGTGACAGTGAATTTACTCTGAAAGCCTATTGGCGTAAATTCACGATTGCCACGTGTCTGTCTGTCATCCACAGGTCGCTGAAGAAAGAGACCCTGAATGCGTGTTGGACTAAGTTGTGGCCAGACTGTGTCCATAATTATACTAGCTTCCCTCCTCAGGAAATCCAGCATTCAGCAGAAATTCTAGTTGGTGAGGGCTTTGACGATGTCACCGAGGATGAAGTCGGCACCCTCACTGATGCCCACTCTGACACCCTGACAGACCATGACTTGGAAGAACTGATGAAATCTACTAGCCCTATAATCAAGCCCTCGCCACCATGAAGAAACAACAACAGCAGCTGCCAATCACAATGTTCATCACACACAAGAAAGAACATTCAAAGCCTCCCGAATCGCCTGAAGTAGTGCCCAATGAATTGCCTGAAAAAGTGTCTCCCAAATCGCCTGAGTCAGTGCCTCCCAAAGCAGCACCTGAAGCTGAAGAGGGGCCCTCAGAGGAGATGTAACTCCTTTGCTTAGCTGTCCAGTCATATCTTCATTGTCACTCATTGGACTGCACAGCTAATTCATCATCATCTTTAATCAACATTCATCACTGGTGAGTACCCTGTTTACATATGTTGTACTAGCGTAAACAATTTTTTAAAAATTATCATACATATTTTGCTCTCTCTCTCTCTCTCTCTCTCTCTCTCTCTCTCTCTCTCTCTCTCTTTGTGTGTGTTAAAACTTTGCCATTTCCTTTTTTTTTGTTTTTGTTTTGGTTCACTATCTTTAGTTTACCCTAATTTGACATTAATTATAGTATCCCCATCAGGGTTTTGAGTTTTCTTCCTCCACATTATTAAGAGTTACCATTCCTGTTTATGATCCTTGGCCTGTTTATTCTCAGAGTCCTGT
This sequence comes from Macrobrachium nipponense, assembly GCF_015104395.2. Taxonomy (NCBI): domain Eukaryota; kingdom Metazoa; phylum Arthropoda; class Malacostraca; order Decapoda; family Palaemonidae; genus Macrobrachium; species Macrobrachium nipponense. The sequence goes on along the minus strand of NC_061110.1, from coordinate 51,838,354 downwards.
TTTCGGTTTCCTTGGAGTATTCCGAGGTGACTTTGGAAGTCCCTGTACCCAGGTGTGGGAGTTTAGTTCTGGCCTTCCGGTTGGTACCACAACTTATGGATTACAGCAAGTTTGCTCCCTTATTCTACAAATATTTTACTTCACTTTATCCCTGGAACTTAATGCAACGCTGCTGCTTCATCTTGCTGAAGCCTTTGGCCAGTATTTACCTGGGGGACCTCTCTGTGAGCAGGTATAAAGTCTTTAATTTTTGTGACATCTGGAGAGACGTGGATCTATCTTGAGGAGGTCAGGCTTTACTCTGCAGATATTTGGAAAATAGCAGAGCATACCTTCCCATTTCTTTGACTCCCACATACATCATACTGGATCAAGACAGTTCCTCTTAAAAGAATCTCAGTGGGACTAAAATTCTTAGTAGCCACTTAACATTTGTTAGGCTATCTTAGTTTTGTTAATTGTTAGGCTTCTGTCTGGCCATTATTTTCTCCTTTTTTTTGGGACCCCCTTATTTTAGAGAATGTCTGTTTTGGTTCTTTAATTAATAGTGTGGGTGTTTTATTTATTGTTGTATTCATATTCTGTGTGATTGATATTCATATATTTTTGTATTTGTAGAGGTTCCAGCAATCATTTCTATCTGTGTTGTGTTTGTAAATATCTTATAATATTTTTACTTGTGGTATTTGTATCCCCCTCAGTTAATATTTGCACACTGTCTGTTACTTCACTTATTGTGACTCTAACTTTGGAGAACACCAGTTATAATTAATTGCTTTTTTGGTGTATGAAAGATAGCCCTTTGAGGAGGGTCCTGATACTCTCTCTCTTGTGATTTTATGTACATACAATTGTTTCCCTCGTAAAAAGAAAACTGGACGTCTTAAATAGTACCTGTTTGAAAGAAAATGTGCATGACTGAATACTTATGGGGGGAATGGACTATTTTCACATAGTACATGACTAAGTTATGCAGTACATACGTATTTATAATAATAAAATGTAAGATTTACTTTAAAATACAGTGGTACCTCAACATCAGAAAGTCCCAGCTTACGAAAAATTCAAGTTACAAAAGGAAATACGAAGATTTTTTTGGCTCTACATACAAAAATAATTCAGGTTATGTAAGGTTGTTGCTGTAAAGTCCCGAGATTCACCCGGGCCGTCGAGAACAATTTTAAAACTCGCGTGCTGCCAACTCAACAGACTCGCCACCATCCTTCCACTCTCCCATTGGTTCATGATGCTAGTCACCGCCATAAGATCCTGCTCTCCTATTGGTCAGCATCTCTCCCATCATGCTCTACGTAAAGGCGTCCTTCGCTCACTGCTTCGCACCAGCGTTTGTGTACGCACGTGGAATTCGTTCGTTCACATATACGATTTCGTTTGTTAACGTAAATTCGTGTTAGTGATTTCGTTGTACTACTTTATCGTGTTGTGTGAGAACTAAATTAGTATACTACATAACTTAATTACGTAAAGTATACAATAGTCATGGGTCCCAAGAAAGTTGCTGAAGTTCACGAAAAGAAGAGGAATCTTTCTATGGAGACATAGATGGAGATCATTAAAAAGTATGAAGCTGGCATGCGGTTGAGTGTGATCGCTAAGGAATACGGCCGAAATCCGTCAATGATAGGCACCATTCTTAAGCAGAAGGAAGCCATCAATCAAAGCAGCTACACCTTCCAAGGGCGTGACTATTTTGTCTAACAAGAGGTGCCACGTGCACGATGAGATGGAGAGGCTGTTCTTGTCTGGATAAAAGACAAAGAAATCGCTGGCGATACGATAACGGAGACAGCAATCTCCCATAAGGCCAGCGTTATTTTCAGCAATTTGATTGCCCACGCCGAAGACGATGGAGGAGAAGGGAGATCGACACCAACCCCAGACTTCAAGGCTTCTCATGCGTGGTTTGAAAAATTCCGGAATCGGACTGGCATCCATTCGGTGGTGCAGCATGGGGAGGCGGCCAGCTCGGACATGAAAGCGGCCGAAGCCTTTATTAAGATGTTCGACAAGATGACGATCAACGAAGGCTACAGTTCTCAGCAAGTCTTCAACTGTGATGAGACTGGCCTTTTTTGGAAAAAAATGCCTCGTCGGACGTACATCACGAAGGAAGAGAAGAAGCTACCCGGGCATAAGCCTATGAAAGACAGGCTTACGTGCACACTTTGTTCGAACGCCAGTGGGGATTGCAAGGTGAAGACCCTACTTGTCTATCATTCAGACTCCTCGAGCCTTCAAGGCCCACAAAGTGCTAAAGGAGAAGCTTCCAGTGATGTGGAGGGCTAATGCGAAAGCCTGGGTAACGAGACTTTTGTTCACCGAGTGGGTAAATCTGTGTTTCGGCCTGACAGTGAAGAAATTCTTGGAAGACGAGCACCTCCTTCTGAAATGTCTGCTGTTGTTGGACAATGCCCCTCCCCACCCTCCTGGCCTTGAGGAAGATATCCTAGCGGAGTATTCTTTCTTCACGGTTCTTTATCTTCCGCCTAACATCACCCCTCTCCTCCAGCCCAGGGACCAGCAAGTGATATCGAACTTCAAGAAGCTGTATACAAAACATCTTTTGAAGAGATGTTTCGACATCACCGATACCACAAACCTCACCTTGCGTGAATTTTGGAAGGAGCATTTCGACACTGTCATATGCATCCGACTCATCAATCAAGCTTGGCAGGAGGTTTCGAGATGAACCTTGAATTCTTCGTGGAGGAAAATCTCGCCTGATGCTGTATCCGCCCGAGACTTTGAGGGATTCGACGTAGGCGAAGCTGGTGCAGATTCAAAAACAGTTGACGATCCTGAAACTGATTCGCAACCAGATCTTGACAAGATTGTTGCTCTCGGCAGTCCATGGGGCTGGTCGTCGACGAGGACGACATCAATAACTTTCTCGAGGAGCACCAAGAGGAGTTTACGATAGATGACCTGAAGGAGTTGGAGGCCATGCAACATAACATAGTTCAAGAAGAGTTCTCTAGCAGCGGCGAGGAGGAGGAGGACGAACATATGACAACGGCAGAAATTAAGGATGCTCTAGTTGCTTTTCATAAGGTGCAGTCATTTGTAGAAAAGAGACACCCCAAAAAGGTTGACACAGGTTGTATGCTTGCGCAGTTTGATGACGTTTGCCTGAGTCGTTTCAGGAACACTGAAAAGCAGGCATATATGTAAGTGTTACATAATAAAAATATGTAAGTTACATAATAAAAAACTAAAACTAAAGAGCTCAACCAGATTGCTTGCAGGAATGTGATCAGACCAGAGACGATAAAGTATGCTAAGATGACGTATACAATAAAGTAGGCTAAGATGACATGCCGTCACCTGTAGTCATTCATTTGGTTTGAAAACATTTGTCCAAGCTTCCTGCTTGAGACAACTACCGCGACCTATAATTCAACCGGCCTACGTGATTTGTAACTATGTCATCTGTGTGTATGTTCGTATGTTCGAGCTACTGTCTGCTTCCTTTATGATTTGTAAACGAGATGGTAGTCAGAATAGAGTTAGCCATCATCATTGGCAGAAGCGATCAAGCCATCGTCATTAGAAGACCAGTACAATCCTATCTGATATTCATCATGTAATCTCAGAAGAATATATGTATTTTTTATACTTTGTGTTTTCTACTAGAAACCTCACATCAGAAAGAAGATATCATCATGAGTTTAACACATCGTTGTCATAACGAAAGAAGATACCGACTTCGAAAGTTATCATAAAACCACAAGACACTCCAATGAGTATGGAAGTGCATAACCAACCGACTTAGCGTAAGATTATCGCAAGTCTAACATTACCTCATAGGGCGCCTTATTATACAAGGCAACAGCCCTTTCATTGGTGGCAGAATCCAAGAAGAACTCTTCAACGTCTTCCGAAGAATAACGAATAATGTATCATATCAGAAGTCAACGACGACGAAAGCAACAGATTCTTCAAGCAACTTTGTATCATCGTTTAGTGAGCGACTTCAGAAAACAACAAATACTCTTCAACGTCTTCTGAAGAATAACGAATAATGTATCATATCAGAAGTCAACGATGACGAAAGCAACAGATTCTTCAAGCAACTAAGTATCATCGTTTAGTGAGTGATTTCAGCAGTGCATAACTTCAAGAAACAAACCCGACGTGTCTTCTTCCTACGGCAAAGCAAGCTTCGTCTCTCATTAGAATCATCCAAGAAAACATCGTTTATTGAGCGTTTCCAGCACTTCAAGAAATAAACCGGACGCGTCTGCAGCATCGGATCTTACAGGGCAAATAATATATATAGAATTTGTATGGAAACCCTTTTCATTAGTTTGAATAAGGAATATCTAATTTAACATAATTACATTTATTTTACAATCATGCAGATTTCAAACATGAAACTAATATATTGTTCAATTTTGGTACTGTTTTTTTTTCAGACATTCTTCTCATGTGGGTGGAGTAATAAAACAAAAAATACCCAATTTATACTAAAGTCGTATTTATTACAGCAAGTAACGTAACTCTAAAGCTGGCTAAGAGCAATCTCCTGCCAGGTGACGACGTCATCATTGCCGAATCATCTTTGTTCCTTTTAACCTCAATAAACTGCTTGCAAAGCAGGTTGACTGGAAAGAGGAAGGCTTAGCTCATGAACTTCACATGCGGTTCATGGGTCACGATGACATGACATAGCCATAACCTATTCTTATCCGTGTGTGCAATGCAACTTTAGTTAAGGAGTTGCAATCGTTTTAAAATTAATGAACAAAATAAGCAAATAGAATTTCTATAACATCAAAATGAATTAATTTTTTCTGAACCTCATAGACAATTAGAGTCAATAAATCAGCCTATGACATTGGTAAACGGACATTTAGAAGTATCAGGTCATGGAAATGAAAAATTTACTTGCAACATTAGCCTATTACAATTCAAGTAAATCACATTCATGGGAAAATGTCACATTTTCTTGAAAAACCCAGCTTATATAGAAATTAGTTACATAGTGGGTTATTTCGTTGCATCTCCTGCCTATTAAAGTTCTAAAAATTAACCTCAGAGGATGCGCGCAAGAAAATTGAATATGAACCTTTTGTTAGGGGCACATAGGTTGGATTTTATCACAGCTTAATTTCAGTAAGCATAGAGAAATACAGAATCATGATTAATATTCTCTTTGACTCTTATGTTGCCTGGCAATCTTACAAATGGCTCCGTTTCACACTTCTTTGTCTAGTCACCTACTACCAGTAATATCGAATTTTCTTTGGGATTCGTATTGATATCTGTTTATTTTTTATAATTATGGATATTTTTACAGTCATCATAGACCTGGATAGGTTCACTCATTGTTATAATGCCATGGATAAAAAAGTTTGTACAGCTGACTCTTTTGAATTCCATAAAATATCAGCGAATTCATCCTTGTCCGAAGGAGAAACTAAGTCAACATGCCTACCAGGCGACTGGTGCTTGGACGAAGACGGGAGCTTGTCCGCTGCAGAACGCCTCATGCGAGACTCCGAACGTCCAGGAGAGAGGGCAGCTTCCATCGAATAGCAAGTCGGGAGAGGGGCGTTTGGACTTCTTTACAGGAAGCGAGACGTCCTTCTTACGACGAGAAGACACACTAAGAGAGCCAGCCAGAGCCGAAATCTGCGCCTGAAGACTAGCCAACACCCGTGCGGGAGAATTCACAAAATCCTGAACAGGAGACGAGGCTCGATCCCTGCTTGGAGAACGATACTCAAGAGATCTCCTCCGTTTCTTCGCTTCCACTTCAGGCTCTTCCGAAAAAACTTCAGGGCTGGAGGGAAGGGCGCAAGGAGCCTGCCAGGCTCTCTTCGAAGGGCGCGAGGCTTCCGAAGAGCTCCATCCTCGTTTAGGAGAGGGCGAAGGCGAAGACGAGAAGCACTGGCACAAGACTTCTCTCTTGGCGCGATTTAAGGTAGCCTGGCAACGAGCAACAGGCGCTACCGAGGGGACGCCTGACAGGTGGGGGTTCTCCCTAACCTTCCTGTGGCTTTCGACTTTCCTCCTCCACTGGGACTGGGAGTCTGGAAGAGGTCTAGGCCTGGAAGCATTAGGGAGCCGATCAGACGCACCCTCCACTGCACTGGGATCACTGCACAAATCACTATTACAATCCCTCTTACCTTCTAAATGTTTCATTTTCATCTCCATACTGCGAATGGTGGCTTTCATAGAGGCCACTTCCGAAGGCGCATCTTCGGGTTCGATGCAGGGAGCAGGAGCTGAAACTGGTAAAGGAGCTACGTCTAGAATAGGGTTATCTACATCCAACTTGCTAATACGAGATCTACTAGAGCTCCTGGAAGAAGCTTTCCTAACTTTATCCTTTTCAAGCTTCCTCAAGTAGGAAGACAGAGACTTCCATTCATCCTCATTCAGCTTTCCACATTCAATACAAGGGTTAATAAAGGCGCAGTCATTCCCTCTACATTTCATACATACTGTGTGAGGGTCTACCGCAGCTTTCGGTAGCCTCACCTTACACTCACTCATAGAACAAACTCTGAACATAGCAGTTTTCTTAGTATCAAAATCAGACATCATGAATCCAAAGAAAAATCCAAAGAATAATAAAAAAACGGTCCACAAATCGCAAATGCCAGACCAAAAGATCAGGTGCTTCACCAAAAGTCCGTCGAAACAATCCAGGGCAAAAACGAGAAAAGAATCCAACTGTCGAGAGGTACAGACAACAGGTGTAGTCGACACCGGCGACAGAAAAAATCTGACAAGAAAGGGGCATTGGTTCTTACACCCGCCACCCAGCAGCGGGTAAGGTAGATCACCTGACCTACCTGTCGCATTTGCCGCGAGTTTTGAATTCTGTCGTGACGTCAGAGACGTAAGCTAAGTATATATCTGACAGGAAAGTTCATGTGCAAAAATGGCTAATCCGTTCCAAGCCCTCCAAAAACACCCCAGTAAATTTCATAATAAAGCTAAATTGACCTATAAACAATGAAATACTACAACAATTTGGACCATTCAATACCTAAAATTAATAAAAAAAAAATAAAAAAAAAAGCAAAATATAACCTGTAAATAAAGTGTATATAGTGTACATGGTAACAAGAAATATACTGTACGTAAAATGTGGAAGCTTACCTTTCGAATGAGGCTAACGTACATACGTAACTATCCAAGGAAGATTGCTTCTGCCTACTTTATTTTTCACAATGTTCCTGTGTGAGCCTTTCGGGGGTGTCTTCACAAATGATTGCACTTTATGAAAAGCGGCTTTAATTTCTGCCGTTTTTTTCTTTTGTACATATGTACGTACGTACACTTTAAAAAATATACGTACACAATTCCTGTGTGAGCCTTTTCGGGGGGTCTTCTACAAATGATTGCACTTTATGAAAAGCGGCTTTAATTTCTGCCATTTTTTTTTTCTTTTTTTGATTTTTAACTTTTTTTTTTACTTTACGTAGTTGTTTTTTTTTTTTTTTTTTTTTTTTTTTTTTTTTTTTTTTTTTTTTTTTTTACAGAATTTCAACTTTCTGTTCTTTCTTTGCACCTCATGACTCTGTTGGCCCTGGTGTCCATCAAAACCCTGTTCAACCAAATGCTCTCTCTGCAACTGATTGGGGTACTGAATGTTCGGCTGCTGACCCTCAACATAAACTGAAGTGCCTTGATTATACGTACTGGTATGCATGTTGTAAATGATTGGTCTACAACCTCTGTTCAGCAGGAGTGGATATTCTACCAACCTTGCAAAGTTTCCAGTTATCCCATGAGAGAGACCTTGATCACTTATCCCATGTGAAAGATCTTGGTCACTTTTTTTTTTAAATAACGTACACATTGACGATCCCGAAAACGAATACCGCGTGCATACTATAACAATGCTGGTACCGAGTGGCCAAAGCACGCCACCACGTATACATAGTAGGTGCATAATGGGAGGGATGCTGGCCAATAAGAGAGAAGGATTTCATGGCCGCGACTAGCATCAGGAACCAATGGGAGAGCAGGAGGATGGTGGCGAGTCTACTAGTACTAAGATGGCGGCGCGCGGCGAGATTTTCAAAATTGTTATCCGGGCGAATCTCGGACTTTCAGAAACCTTTCGTATCTTGAAAACTTTTCGTATGTAGAGCCGTTAAATTTTTCGTATTGGCTTTCGTAACTTGGATTTTTCGTAAGTTGAGCCTTTCGTATCTCGAGGTACTACTGTATATCAAATGACTTATGAGTCAGTAATAGTTTGTCATTGCAGGTATATACAAAGGCAACTAAAATCTCAAGCTAAAAACTATGAATAATATACAGGTATTGGAAAAGACAACACAGAATTCTCCATATAAGAATATCAGTATGTGAAAAATATAAAGAGTTTGTATTCACAGGAACCCAAATTAACATTAGAGAACAAAATTTTCACTAAAGGGTTATAAATTTTTACCTGTATAACAGTCAACACTAGAGGTAATGAATCACCCTCCATTTCTTGCTGGGGGGGAAGCAACACGAACAGGTGATAAGCTGGGGCATCGGATAGCATCTGAAGATCATCTGGAGTATTACGGTAATGAGATGACACCAACAGTCCCATTATTTGTGCCAAGAATTTTTCGGATACCTGTACAAACAAAATACTAGTCACAATTCTTTCAAGCACAGAGAAATACAAGCAAGTACTATTCATGGAATACACAAATTTTTATAATAAATTATTTGGATACTTACCTACTGTTAAAGTTAACTTACATTTTGCCCTGTTAGGTGCAATCCAAATTCAAAATAAACAAAAGATTAATGCTTGGCTGACCCAGTTGGACTGCCTATAATCTCCTGTTTCCCACAAAATGGTGTTGGAATGCTTACATTCTTGTCAGAATTCTTCATGACAACCCACTAAAATGTGGGGAGGCTGGGTGGGGTTTCATGTTTAACAGTGGGCTAATGTATACTTTCAAGTTTCCCTAACACATCAGGATTCCTAACAACCTAATGATAAGAGAGAGAGAGAGAGAGAGAGAGAGAGAGAGAGAGAGAGAGAGAGATTACTCTCATATCTGGTTCAGGAGAAAATTGTCCATTCTGCAATGACAGAACTAAGGACTTAACAATGGTCATACAAAATTTGGACATGTTGCAAATATTTTCCCTAAATTATCCAGATTGTCATTATCCAACACACCCAGACCAAGGCTCCAAAGATATGTGATAGGCAAAAAAAAATTTTTTTTTAATTGGAGAAAACTGCCCTCCGATGGTTGGCAAAGCTGTGTGGCCTCACAAAAATTTTGGTAACAATGCTTACGCTCAATCAAACTCTAGTCTAGTGGTTAGTATTGGTTGTAGCATGCCATTCATATGTTGCTGGTTCACAAACGATCACCCCCAATTAAAAAAATAATTGGCTCTTTATCATGATCAGTTATTGCTGCAGTGTGGGGTCTGCGGCAGGAGGTTGAAACCAACTTCTTTGGAATCTCGAATTTCAAGTTCAATGGCCCCTGTGTGCTTGTTCTATGTGAATACGCTTCATCTATTGAAATAATAATAATAATAATAATAATAATAATAATAATAATAATAATAATAATAATAATAATAATGGTAATGAAGAACAGTAAGAGAAGGAAAACCCACCTAAGCATGGCATGGATAGACTATAAGAAAGCCTTCGACATGGTACCACACACATGGCTAATAGAATGCCTGAAAATGTATGGGGCAGAGGAAAACACCATCAGCTTCCTCAAAAATACAATGCACTACAGGCAGTCCCCGGGTTATGACGGGGGTTTCGTTCTTAAGACGCGTCGTAACCCGAAAATCGTCGTAAGCCGGAACGACGTTCTTGAAAACATGTCCACAGGAAAATTTCACTAATTTGCAATTTTTCTTAGGGCCGTATCTCTAAAATTATCACTAATTTACTTTTTCCATGTGCAACACTGTGTATTCACAAATTACTGTATATTTTCATTAAAATACAAGAGAGAGAGAGAGAGAGAGAGAGAGAGAGAGAGAGAGAGAGAGAGAGAGAGAGAGAGAGAGAGACCTTACAGACCTTACAGACCTTACACTTCGTTCGGGTTGCCCCAGGTCCCTCAGTGTGAGGCGCCTCTAATGTCTACCAGAGAGTTGCTAGTACATCTTCCGGTATATTTTGCATCTTCCAATCTTGGATGGTCTGGGATGCAGTTTAGATATTTGTCGAGCTTATTCTTAAACACATCTACGCTCACTCCTGATATATTCCTCAGATGAGCTGGCAACGCATTGAATAGACGCTGCATTATCGATGCTGGTGCGTAGTGGATTAATGTTCTGTGTGCTTTCCTTATTTTTCCTGGTATAGTTTTTGGGCACTATTAATCTACCTCTGCTTGCTCTTTCTGATATTTTTAGTTCCATGATATTTTCTGTTATTCCTTCTATCTGTTTCCATGCCTGAATTATCATGTAGCGTTCATTCTCCTCTAGACTATATAATTTTAAGGATTGTAGTCTTTCCCAGTAGTCTAGGTCCTTAACTTCTTCTATTCTAGCTGTAAAGGACCTTTGTACACTCTCTATTTGTGCAATATCCTTTTGATAGTGTGGGTACCATATCATATTGCAATATTCAAGTGGACTACGAACATATGTTTTATAAAGCATAATCATGTGTTCAGCTTTTCTTGTTTTGAAGTGCCGTAACAACATTCCCATTTTTGCTTTACATTTGCCAACAGAATGGCTATTTGATCATTGCATAACATGTTCCTATTCATCATCACACCAAGGTCTTTAACTGCTTCCTTATTTGTGATTGTCTCATTATTAGGTCCCCTATATGCATATAGCTTTCCTTCTCTGTCTCCATAATTTATGATTCAAATTTATCAGAGTTAAATACCATCCTATTTACCTCTGCCCAATCATATACTTTGTTAAGGTCTCTTTTGTAGAGCGTTCCTATCTCATCACAAGTAATTTCTCTACTTATTCTTGTGTCATCAGCGAAACTACTCACTACCGAATCCTTAACATTACTGTCTATGTCTTCAATCATAATAACAAACAATATTGCAGCTAGCACCGTACCTTGTGGCACACCGGATATTACCTTGGTTTCATCCGATTTCTCATCGTTTGCAATAACTATCTGTTTTCTGTTGTGTAAAAATTCTTTTAACCATCTTCCTACTTTATCTACGATATTGTGTTTTCTAATTTTCTTTGCTAATATATTATGGTCTACTTTGTCAAAAGCTTTTGCAAAGTCTAGATAAACCACATCTGTTTCATTTCCGCTTTTCATATTTTTGAATATGTTCTCACGGTGGACTAACAGTTGGGTTTGTGTACTTTTTCCGGGTACGAAACCGTGTTGTCCTATATTAAACAAATTATTTTTTATTAAATGTTTCATAATATTTTTCTTCATTACCCTTTCTTACACTTTCATAATATGTGATGTTAGACTCACAGGCCTATAATTACTTGCCTCTAGTCTTGATCCACTTTTGAAAGTAGGGGTGATATATGCTAATTTGTGCTCATCATAAATCTTGCCTGTATCTACACTTTGTCTTAATAATATTGCAAGTGGCTTTGCGATAGAATGAACTACTTTCTTTAACAAGATAGCAGGGACTCCATCCGGCCCTGCAGCAGCTCCATTTTTAATTTAATTAATTGCCTGCACATATCAGCTTCATTAATTTCTATGTCAGCTAAATATTCACTATTTTCGTCCCTTACTTCTATATCATTATCTTCATTATCTATTCTAGGGGTGAATTCTCTATTATCGTTCTGCCAGTATGTTGCAAACTTTCCTTTTTTCATTCGTTAATCTCCCTTCAATTCTCAGAGGGCCTATTTTTCTATTCTTCCTTTATTCATCTTCTTCGCATATGAGTATAATATTTTGGGGTTTTGCTTGATATTTAATAGGGTTTTTTTCTTCCAAGTCCCGTTTTTCATTTTCTTTTGATTGTAAATCTTTTGTTCTGCATTTTCTATCTTACTTTTTAGTTTCTATAACTTTCCATGCATTTTTTTCTTTTGCAAGACCTTTTTTCCACTTTCTGATTTTCTGGAACAAGATCCTTCTGTCTCTGGTATGCATGAATGATGTTTACTTTTCTTCTTCGGTATATATTTATCCACTATTTTCTCCAATATTTTATATAATATCTCCGTATTTACCCTTATGTCATCACTTACGAAATGTTATCCCAATCTTTGTTTAATTCTTCATTAATTTCTGACCATTTTATATTTTTACTGTAGAAGTTGTATTTTCCATATCCTTCCCACTTTTTCATTTCTTGCTTATCTCTATTTTCACTTGCTTTGGAATGAACTGTTAATTCTATGACATTATGATCTGAATACTCGCATTATAAACTATTATTTCTTTAACATAATTCATCTCGTTCACAAATACTAGGTCTAAGTATTTTCCTTTCTTGTTGGCAGGTGATTTATTTGTTGAATGTTGTATTCTAGTAGCATATCTAATAGCTTTTCAAATTGCCTCTTATCTTCTGCACTACTATTACTCTCTTTTTTATATGTATAAGTACAACCACAGTCTCCTATTCGTTCTTTCCATTCTACGAAAGGAAAGTTGAAGTCACCAGATAGGAGAATAGTCCAGTCCTTGTGATTTCTACATATATCATCCAATTTTTCTATTATTAAGTCAAACTCTTTAGTATTAGGAGGTCTATATATACTATGTTCATCAATTTTTCAGATTCAAATTACCGCTATTAGTTACACTTCTGAGTTACTATATTTCTCATATATTTTTCCTTGTTTTTTGTCTTTCCCATATATTGCGGTTCCCCCTTGATTCCTATTTTTTCTATCTGATCTATAAGTTTGGAACCCTTTTATTTGATCATCATTCCCAGATTCCCAGTCTCTTGGGAATACCAGGTTTCACTTATATTCATTATATCTATTTTCTTTTCATTTTGGGTTAGTTCTTCTAAGTACTCTATTTTTCTTTTTGAGTTACTCGTAACTAAACCCTGCGCATTCATCACTATGATGGTTTGCGTGTTTTCTCCTTCATTTAATATTGGTAGTAATAAGGATTTTCCCATGTCTCTTTCCTGTTCTGGTATGTTGTTCTTTTTCATTTCTTGCTTATCTCTATTTTCACTTGCTTTGGAATGAACTGTTAATTCTATGACATTATGATCTGAAATACTCGCATTATAAACTATTATAATGCGAGAGAGAGAGAGAGAGAGAGAGGGGGGGGAATCCCAGGAATAACACGTGATTGCAACACTGCAGCTCTTCCCCCTCCTGGCTGTCACAGAACTTGATATATCTGACAGTTTTAGTACCTGGATCTCGAGGAAAAGTTACTGAAAGAAGACTGGGATTTCCTTCATTCTTCCATAATTTTTTAAATATAAGCTAAAATCTTACTAATTCACTATGGTATTTTCTTTAATGAATTGATATTATTGCTGTATAAATTAATATTAATATTTGAAAATAGTAAATCATTTATTTATCATACAAAAAAACATACATCTTTGTAGTAGAGAGAGAGAGTGACCAGAGATCCGATGATGAGAGGAGAGTGAGAGACTGAGTTGAGATGTTGTCTGGAGAGTTGAACGAGAGAGAGAAGAGAGGAGAGAGAGAGAGAGAGAGAGAATTATTATTTTTATTATGTGATATCATTTCAACTTATTAAACTTACTATACAGTATTATCAAATTAATATTTGAAAATTAGTAAATCATTTTTGTATTATAAAAATGTATTTAGTCATGAAAATAAACATCAAAATACACTAATTAGTGATTATTTTCGTCGGAAAATACAAAGAGAGAGAAGAGAGAGAGAAGAGAGAGAGAGAGAGAGAGAGAGAGAGAGAGAGAGAGAGAGAGAGAGAGAGAGAGAGAGAGAGAGAGAGAGAGAGAGAGAAACTATGATTTTTATATCCAAGTCTAAGTAGAGTATAAATGGATTCTTTAAGTGAAATAATGTTTCAATGATATTTTGTTGTTTTGTATTAAAGGATATGTATACTGTTTGAGAATGCGTTCCTTATCCTTGACTATGGTTACCATACAGTTTAATAGCGTAAATTAATTTATGCGCCCTCCGCGCTCAAAACTATTCTGCGTATGAGGTATCGTTAAAAGGCATAAAAAACCATCATAACCTTGGAATTTGCGTTGTAATCTAACCAGAAACTTAGTTTTGTTAATTATGTATACTGGAAACAAGCAATAATTTTTTCATTATTTGCGCTTTTGGACTGTTATAAACTGCGCATCCCAAGCTAGTGTATTCATTCGCTCGGAAACTAGTTCCGCATATAAGGCGTCACTAAAAAAATTTTAAAAATACGACATAAAAAGTGTCGAAAATCATCATAACCTCAAAATTTTTCTTGTAATCTAACCAAAAACTTATTTTTATTAATATACTGTGCTAAACTATAAAGGATTCTTATCATAGTATGCGTTTTTTAAAAGCGTCGTTAACTCGGAGCGTCGGAAGCGTCAGCGTCGTAACCTCGGAACAGCGTCGTAACCCAGGGCGGATTTTTCAATGATATGTTTAAGAAAAAAGCGTCGTAATCCTCGGAGCTCGTACCCGGGGACCGCCTGTACTGGAATACAATACTTACAAGCTCTGGAATAAGACTAGCAGAGGTTAATATCAGGAGAGGGATCTTCCAGGGCGACTCATTGTCCCCACTACTCTTCGTAGTAGCCATGATTCCCATGACAAAAAAATTCAAAAAATACGACATAAAAAGTGTCGAAAATCATCATAACCTCAAAATTTTTGTTGTAATCTAACCAAAAACTTATTTTTATTAATATACTGTGCTAAACTATAAAGGATTCTTATCATAGTATGCGTTTTTTAAAGCGTCGTTACTCGGAGCGTCGGAATCGTCAGCGGGTCGTAACCTCGGAACAAGCGTCGTAACCCAGGGCGGATTTTTCAAAGAATATTTAAGAAAAAGCGTCGTAACCTCGGAACGTTGTAAGCCGGACCCGTCGTAACCCGGGGACCGCCTGTACTGGAATACAATACTTACAAGCTCTGGAATAAGACTAGCAGAGGTTAATATCAGGAGAGGGATCTTCCAGGGTGACTCATTGTCCCCACTACTCTTCGTAGTAGCCATGATTCCCATGACAAAAGTACTGCAAAAGATGGATGCTGGGTACCAACTCAAGAAAAGACAACAGAATTAACCAGCTGATGTTCATGAACGACATCATGCTGTATGGTAAGAGCATCAAGGAAATAGATACCCTAATCCAGACTGTAAGGATTGCATCTGGGTACATGAGGATGGAGTTTGGAATAGACAAATGTGCCTTAGTCAACATACAAAAGGGCAAAGTAACAAGGACTGAAGGGATAAAGCTACCAGATGGCAACAACATCAAACACATAGATGAGACGGGATACAAATACCTGGAAATAATGGAAGGAGGGGATATAAAACACAAGAGATGAAGGACGATCAGGAAGAATATATGCAGAGGACTCAAGGCGATACTCAAGTCAAAACTCAACGCCGGAAATACGATAAAAGCCATAAACACATGGGCAGTGCCAGTAATCAGATACAGCGCAGCAATAGTGGAATGGACAAAGGCAGAACTTCGCAGCATAGACCAGAAAACAAGGAAACATATGACAATACACAAAGAACTACACCCAAGAGCAAATACGGACAGACTATACATAACACGAAAGGAAGGAGGGAGGGGACTACTAAGCATAGAGGACTGCGTCAACATCGAAAACAGAGCACTGGGGCAATATATGAAAACCAGTGATAACGAGTGGCTCAAGAGT
Source organism: Macrobrachium nipponense (assembly GCF_015104395.2). NCBI lineage: Eukaryota > Metazoa > Arthropoda > Malacostraca > Decapoda > Palaemonidae > Macrobrachium > Macrobrachium nipponense. Next base: position 51,822,514 of record NC_061110.1, on the reverse strand, counting down.
GTATGGGAAGATGGACTGATAAAAGTAGATGAAGACCCAGAAATATACAGAGACAGGAGTAAGACAAGCAGAACAGAGGAATGGCATAACAAACCAATGCACGGACAATACATGAGACAGACTAAAGAACTAGCCAGCGATGACACGTGGCAATGGCTACTGAGGGGAGAGCTCAAGAAGGAAATGAAGCAATGATAACAGCGGCACAAAATCAGGCCCTAAGAACCAGATATGTCCAAAGAACGATAGATGGAAATAACATCTCTCCCATATGTAGGAAGTGCAATACGAAAAATGAAACCATAAACCACATAGCAAGCGAATGTCCGGCACTTGCACAGAACCAGTACAAAAAGAGGCATGATTCAGTAGCAAAAGCCCTCCACTGGAGCCTGTGCAAGAAACACCAGCTACCTTGCAGTAAAAAGTGGTACGAACACCAACCTGAAGGAGTGATAATAACGATCAGGCAAAGATCCTCTGGGACTATGGTATCAGAACAGATAGGGTTATACACACAAATAGACCAGACGTGACGTTGATTGACAAAATCAAGAAGAAAGTATCACTCATTGATGTCGCAGTACCATGGGACACCAGAGTTGAAGAGAAAGAAAGGGGAAAAAATGGATAAGTATCAAGATCTGAAAATAGAAATAAGAAGGATATGGGATATGCCAGTGGAAATTGAACCCATAATCATAGGAACACTAGGCACGATCCCAAGATCCCTGAAAAGGAATCTGGAAAAACTAGAGGCTGAAGTAGCTCCAGGATTCATGCAGAAAAGTGTGATCCTAGAAACGGCGCACATAGTAAGAAAAGTGATGTACTCCTAAGAAGGCAGGATGCAACCCGGAACCCCACACTATAAATACCACCCAGTCGAATTAGAGGACTGATACAGAAAAAAAAATAATAATAATAGTAATAATAATAATAAATGAGAAAGGGTTCTGGGAATTGGAGAAGTCTCTAAGGTGAGCTCAGACAGATGGGTGCCATGGATGAGGAGGGGCAGTGTGGGGAGAGGGAGAGAGAACAATAACTGAGGTATGTTTACATCAAGCTTAAGTACAGTAACACACACACACACACACACATTTAAATTTTTCCTGTACTTCCTCATTTTTTATTTCTTTAACCACAAAGATAAATGCAACCATGTGCATAAGGTACATGCATACACACACACTTGTTCAATGTTGTCTGTGAACTTACTACAACTTGTTTGGTTTTGTCTTCCCTACATATGGCACTCATATTTTAAATATTTTTACGGTGATTACAAATGAAATATCAACAGTGATCAATTATTCTCTTGTGTAGTGCTTTGATGTATGTGATAATCATACTCAGAGTCAACTAAACCTGTAATGAAACACTGTACAGTAAATCAAGCAAAGCAAAATATGTAACACATACATACGTATGCATGCACTCATTGGGTGGCATAGTGAGCTTCCCTGAGTTTTGTTTGTTTTTGTGTTTTATAATACAGTGATTCATATCTAATTAAAGGATATGTACAGTCCTAAGAGAGAGAGAGAGAGAGAGAGAGAGAGAGAGAGAGAGAGAGAGAGAGAGAGAGAGAGGAGAATTACAAGAATTAGGATGTCTCAAAGACTTGTCAGTCCATCCAAAGAGACATTGTGTGTTCACTTATCTCTAGGAGCAGGTTTTACTGTGCATTCAGTGTCCTAATGATTTTGTCTAGCTTTCTTTTAAAATCTTCCACTTGTTGCTGTTTAAGGGGGCCGGCCGGCTAATGCCCTTTTTTAAGGACAGGACTTTGATATTCATACCACTTAATAAGGTGACTTGGGATATCTCCAAACCGCATATGACTTTCGCCTCTGACCTTCAGTTTTGTGACGCCAGGGCGATTTATCCCGAAAATAACCATTTTTCAAATTCTATCTCCTCCCTTGATATTTAATATTAAGACCTGGGATTACTACCATATATAGACCTGATGTAGACCTCCAATCGAATGAAGAGTTTTTTTTCTAAAAGTCATTTTTTTGCTAGATATGAATTTTTCAATATGGTAAAAAAATTAACCCTATAAATCAGGAGAAAAAAATTTATAAAAAAAATACGAAACAAAAATTGGAAAAAAGGGCTCTATTTGATTGTTCTATAATGTCTTTCTGAGTTATATACCAAATTCCAATGTTATAGCTTTAAAACTAAGTGAGAAGATAGATTTTGAAGGTCAATAAGTATAGTTTTGAGATACAGGCGTTCAAAGTTTTCCTTCGTATTTCTATAAAGACAATGTTAATAAATAATGATTATTATGAATGTATATTTCTTTTTTGTGTATTAATAAACCAAAACTATTTTATTTATCATAATTTAATCATAAATGATGATCCCTTTGCTCATATATCGCAGCCTGGGGCACTGCTTGAGGCAAGATGGGGCACTCCTACCTACGCAATTCTCTCTCCCCTTCACTAACTCGGCTTATTACAGCGAATTTTCTTCTTCTGTATGTTAGCGAGATGTTTTCCTTGTATTTTCCTTTTTGGCATGATGAAATTCTTGCCCAAAACAAAGATAAACAAACATAAAATGGAAGAGAATGTCAAAGAGGTGAAACTCGAAGGCGTACTCTTTTTTTACAAAGACAATTTAATAAATCATGATTATTATGAATTTCATATTACATTTTGGGTATTGAAAAACCAAAACTTTGTTATTTATCATAAATGAAGATCTCTTTGCTCAAAGATCGTAGCCTTGGGCATAGTGTGACGTGTGCTGTCAAGCAAGATGGGGGCGTTACTAAGCAACCCTCCCCTCTCTTCACTAACTACATATATTATGATATTCTGTAATAATACTTGAGCGATTTTTCTTCGTCTGTATGTTAGCGAGATGTTTTCCTTGTCTTTTCCTCATTGGGCATGATGACAAATTCTTGCCGAAACATACATAAACATACGTAAAAGCGGCGAATGGCAGAGGTGAATGGAACGTGTAGACTACTTGAAGTCTGTGATCGCACTAATCAGGACTGGACTTGGTAGCTGAGCCTGAAGTCTCCTTCTCGACTCGGGGAATGTCTACAGATGCCATTTCTCCTAATTTCTTTGACAATAATTATCAAAATTTACGATAATAGAAGAAATATTGCATTTTCTTGTACGGATCAATGTTTTAGGCTTATTGAGTTACGATAACTAATTACCCTGTAACTACGAAAGTAAGAGGAATTTTGACGAAATATTTCGTATACGTATTCTCAATTGCCATATGAAGCTCCATGAATTTTTTCATGACTGCATTTTTCGTCCTATACCACCATATATAGGGGTTCCGGCCGGCCCCCTTAAAACTTCTGGTGGCAGTTTATTCCATTTACCACATATCTTGTATGTGAAGAAGTTCCTGGAATGAGATATGTTGTATCTCTTCAGCTCTAGTTTCCATTCATTATTTATTGTCTGGTTTTCATTTAACGTAAATAGGTTACTATCTACTTTTGTTATGCCTACAGTATTTTAAATGTTTCTATTAGTTGTCCTTGCAATTGTCATGTTTCTAAGCCATACATGTCAGGCTCTCTAGTCGTCTTTGGTAACTATTAAAACAGATAGAGAATAGGGGAAATGCAGAGAGGAGAAGGATAGACAGTGGACCCCCCCTATTTGTGTTCTCTAGATTCACGGACTCATGCATTCTTGGATTTCTCACTGGAACATTTCCCCCCTTTATTTGCGGAAAATTCACCTATATATTTGTAGTATTTTTCTATGAAAAATATCAACAAATTCTTTTTTTTATCAATTTCATCATAAAAAGTACTTTTTGTGATAAAACTATTAAAAAACCAGGTACGAAAACTTTTAGTAGGTTTTTCTTGAGTTTTAACTAACAAATTAGGTTTCAAGTATTTCTATAGGGGTTCGAACTATTCGCAGGTTCTAACTAATCGCAGGGGGGTCTGGTACGCATCCCGCGCAAATACGGGGGGACCACTGTATACAGAGGCAAGAAATGAGGCACACACCAATAGAAGGAAGAAAAGAATGCTGATAGATAGGGAGTTAGAAGAGGTTGACAGCAACAGCAGATGGGGAACTGTGAGGGCTGAGTTCCATGGTATAAATAAAATCAGGAAGGGATACCAGGCCAGACAAGGAATGGTGCACAGTAGAGATGGCAATCTTCTAGTAGATAGAGAGGACATGGGTAGAACATTTTGGAACCTTGTTCAATAGAACAGCACCTCCCAAACAGCCAATGGAGAATGAAGAAATTACATTAGGAGAGGATGAAGAGGATCCAACCACAGAGGAAATTCTAAAAATAATATAACACATAAGGAATAATAAGTCTGCTGGCCAGGACAAAATTAGTGCAGAACTACTGAAGTATGGAGGAAGACAGCTACAAGAAGCAATGGCAAAATTGTGATTGGAATTTGGAGAAGGGAAAAAATGCCTGAAGAATGGGAGGAGGGACTTTTTGTGCTAATTCACAAGAACAGAATGTGGGAATTATAGAGGCATTTGTCTCTTAACTGCTGGATATAAGATTGTAGCTAAACTATTATATAATAGACTGGAGACAGCGAGACCATAGTAGGGGATTACCAAGCAGGGTTTAGAGCGTCTAGATCAACCATAGACCAAATATTTATTGTAAGGCAGATCCTGGAGAAATACTGGGAATATGATAAGAGTCCTGGTATGCCTTTATTGATTTTAAACAGGCTTATGACAGTATCCAACGAAAAGCATTGTGAAGGAGAGAATTCAAAATACCAGAAAAGCTTATACACCTAATAAAAATGTGTTACAGAATTATGAGAGGCAAAGTATGGATTGGACAGGAAGTAACAGATCCTTTTGAAGATGACAATGGTTTCAAGCAGGGATGTGCACATCTTGGGGAGGGTATGTGTGATAGAACAGTTTATGCGGATGATATTGACTTTTATGGTGAAAGCATCCAAGAAATTGATAGAAAAATAAGCATTTTAGAGAAGCTGCAAATCAAGTTAGCCTGGAAGTAAATGAGGCTAAAACCTAATTCCTGAAAGTTTCAAGGCAAGAGAGGATACTGGGTAATACCAGGTGGAAACATGGCATTGGAAGCTGTCAAGAATTTCAAATACCTTGGATCAATAGTTACAGCTGAAAATAGAGTTGAGGAAGAGGTAAAACTAAGAATAACAGCAGCAGCCATATGTAGCTGGGCTTTAGCCAAAGTTCTCAATAGCAATATCTTACCAAGGAGAACAAAGGTGAAGGCATATACAACCATTATTAGACCCGTGTTAATGTATGGTTGTGAACCCTGGAGGCTGACGGCTGACACAAGATCTGGAACGAAGGTTGAAAGTGTTTGAGAACGGAATCTTGAGAGGGATATGTGGACCAGTCTTTGATGAGGAGATGGGGCAATGGAGAAGGCATAATAATGAACTGAGGGAAATTACAGAAGTGCCCCTGATAACAAGCACAATTATGGCTCAAAGACTGATGTGGGCAGGGCATGAGGCCAAGGTTCATGAGGATAGACTGATGAGCCAGGTTACTAGAGGACAACCAGAGAGCAAATGAGCTCCAGGAAGACCACATATGAGATGGTCTGATAACATAAAAAGGGACATGACAAAGCTTGGAGTGGATGGTCCAGGGGATTGGTGGGATGTTGTGCAGGACCATGGTCATTGGAAGCTTCTTGTAGCAGTGGCAAAGAGCCATGGAGGCCCGCAGCCAGTAGAGTGATTGAGTGAGTGATTTTCAAGAATAACAATTTTTGTTCTGTTGGTATTATGGTATAATAGTGTTTGAAAATATTTTGTGCAGTACTGTTGTACTGTGCTTTTATACTACTGTTTAGGATTATTTCTATTATCCTAATTGATGAAGTTGTAAACTGTTATTTTATACATTCAACTTACCCGTCAGATATATACTTAGCTATTTGACTCCGTCATCCGACAGAAATTCGAATTTCGCGCACACGCTACCGGTAGGTCAGGTGATCTACCTACCTGCCGCTGGGTGGCAGGAATAGGAACCATTCCTGTTTTCTATCATATTTTTTCTGTCGGCCATACTGGCAACATCGTTGTGGGTATCTCCGGCTGGATTCGTATTTTGCATCCCAATTGATCTTCGTTTGGACTTCTCGGTGACGTATTTGGATTGATTGTACTGGCATACGCGATTGTGGACCGTTTATTGGATTTGATTTGGATTGTTCAACATGATGTCTGACTCTGGAAGTGTGGTGAGAATGTGTGTGAATGTGGGGTGCAAAGTTAGGATGCCGAAGGCATCGGTTGATCCTCATACTATTTGTAAGAAATACAGGATGTATGAATGTTCTTTTGATAACACTTGTAATGAATGCAAGGGTTTGAGTGCGGAAGAATGGAAATCTCTAACTTCATATTTGAAGAAGTTGGAAAGAGACAAGGTGAAGAGGTCTTCTTCCAAGGTCTTGCCTAGTTCTGTATCTAGCGGGGTTATCAGTAATGTTATACCCTCTTCTCCATTTACTGCGCCCCAATCTTAATGTTTAGGTTTCTGCTCCATTTGATAGAACCAACAGATTCGGCATCAGAGATTCCTTATCGCAAAGCCTGCCCTTCCGGAAAATGGAAACCAAAATGGCGGCCATTGAAGGTAAGCAAAGTGAGTTAAGTGCTGTGGATAGTGATATAAGTGTCCCCAGTGCTGTGGAGGGGGCGTCTGATTGTCTCCACAACGCTCCCAGGCCTAGACTTCTTTCAAGCTCCCAAGCCCAGAGGAGAAGGAATGTCAAAAGCCGTAAGGAGGTTGTGGAGGATCCCCAACAGTCAGACGTCCCTTCGGCTTTTTCTGTATCGCCACAGAATGCCAGAGAATGCTACAGAAAAAGCGTTCTACGGGAGTGTTTCTCCTCTTCGGAGAATTCTTCTCCTAAAAGAGGCTGGAGATCGGCGGATCTTTCTCGCCCCCTAAAAAGAGGTTGGGATGAGCCCAGGATCACATCGAGTCCTGAACGTTTTCAGGACGATTTTCCTACGGAAATTAAGAAGGCAAAGAATGTGCTTCCTTCCCCCGCAAACTTGTGGGAACCGGTAAAAGACCGATCTTCTATACCTACGTTGGACAAGAACTTGGAAACGAATAGAATCCTTCGTAACATGCAGGATTCCATCACTTCGCTTGTGGGAGTTCTTTCAAGAGACCCTCCTAGAAGGAAAGATGCTTTCCTGCCTATAAAGAAGTCTAGGCTTTCGAGGGGTCAGACTCGCCATCAAGATTTGTCCTCATCTGACATGGAATCGGATTCTTCAGCCTTGCATAGACCTAGCAAGACCGTTCTCCTGTCAGGCGCAAGGCGCCAGCCAGGCGCGAGTCTCCAGACAGGCGCGAAGCGCCAGCCAGGCGTGAAGCGTCGGCCAGGCGCGAGGCGCCAGCCAGGCGCGAAGAGCCTACCAGGCGCGAGACGCCAGACAGAAGCATCGAGCGTTCTAAGCGCGAGGCGCTAGCCAAGCGTGAAGCACCAGCCAGACGCGAGGCGCTAGCCAGGCGCGAAGAGCCTAATAGGCGCGAGTCGCCAGACAGGCGCGTCGAGCCTTCCAAGCGCGAGACGTCAGCCAGGCGCGTGACGCCAGTTTGGCGCGAGACGCCAGCCAGGCGCCAACCAGGCGCGAGGATCCTGCCAGGCACAAGGCGCCAGCCAGGCGTGAATCGCAAGCCAGGCATGAGACGCCAACCAGGCGCAAGGATACTGCTGGGCGCGAGACATCAGCCAGGCGCGTGACGCCAGTTTTGCGCGAGGCGCCATCCAGGCGCGAGGATCCTGCCAAGCGCGAGACGCCAAGCAGGCGCGTGACGCCTCCATGGAATGAGGCGCCAGCCAGACGCGAGGAGCCAGCCAGGCGCGAGGCGCCAGCCAGGCATGAGCCAGTCAGGCGCGAAGCATCTACTAGTTTTAAGGACGTTGACTTACTTAGTCCTTCCCCTACTAGAAGTATTTCTCCTAGATATCCTACATCTCATGATAGAGAATCTATCAGGAGAGAGCGATCCCCGTCTAACCTAGGCCTTGAAGAGGTTTCTGAAGAAGAAGTCGCTACCAACGAGGGACTTTCTAATTATAAAGTCTTAGCCTCGTTACTTCTAAAGGAATTTGGGGACTCACTTAGTCCTGCTGCTCCTCCTTCACCGAGATCGCTGCTTTCGAGTACGAAAACTCCGAAATCCTCTGCTTTCCTAAAGATGAAGCCTGCGATTTCGATGAAAAAGGCTCTCCAGTCTTTGGATTCTTGGCTTTTGTCTAAGAAGGAGGCTCTTTGAACAGTTTATTGCTCTCCTCCCTCCAAGCTGACAGGGAGGAGAGGAATATGGTATAAGACGGAAGAAGTTATGGGCTTGGTGCTCCCCTCTTCTGCAGATTCAGATTTCTCTAGCCTAGTAGAGTCGGTTAGAAGACACTCTCTAAATTCAGTGAAGGCAACGTGGAGTATGTCTGAATTAGATCAGCACCTTAAGGGAATATTCCACGTATTAGAAGTTTTTAACTTCTTAGATTGGTCCCTTGGGGTGCTGGCTAAAAAGACTAGTGAGCCAGATTTTCTTGATCCGGAAGCCTTACACAGTGTCCTATATTGTATGGATAAGGCTGTGCAAGATGGATCTGGCGAGTTAGCTGCCCTGTTCGGATCTGGAGTGGTAAAGAAAAGATCCCTTTACAGTTCGTTTCTGACAAAAGGAGTTTCTCCTTCACAGAGGTCCGCCCTACTTTTCGCAACTCTGTCAGATCATCTGTTTTTCCCTGTCACCTTTAGTAAACAAATGGATATATCTAGATCCCTTTCTGAAAAGGCAACGCAGGATCTTCTGGTGCAATCCACGAAGAAGAATAGACCTGCAATACCTATTCAGAAGAAGTCTTCTCGTACTCCAGTTGTGCCCTTTCGTGGAGCATCCTCGACTCGACCTACTACGAAGAGAAAGCCCTTCGACAAGCGAGGAAGGTCTTCCTTCCGCTCTTTTAAAAAGAGCAAGTAGCAGCCATGTCCTCCAAGCACAGGTAGGGGCCAGACTTCAACACTTTGTGGAGGCTTGGTCCTTAAGAGAAGCAGATCCCTGGACTCTGTCTGTTCTACAGAAGGGTTACATCATTCCCTTCGTAGACAGACCTCCTTTAGTTTACACATCTCCGAAGGATTTGTCGACGAGATACAAGGACCATGGACTGAGAGAGACTCTCCTGCAGACTGGTGGTCGTCCGATGAGGGACAAGAAAGCAATAGAGATAGTGCGGGATCCATTCTCTCCGGGGTTTTACAACCGCCTTTTCTTAGTACCAAAGGCTTCGAGGGGATGGAGACCCGTAGTGGATGTAAGCATCCTGAACCTTTACGTGGAGAAAAAGAAGTTCTCCATGGAAACTTCAGCTTCAGTTCTGTCAGTCTTGCGTCAGGGAGATTGGATGGTCTCCCTGGACCTTCAGGATGCTTACTTTTCATGTTTTTCCAGATTCACCCATTGTCAAGAAAATACCTCAGATTTGTGTACAAGGGACAAATCTTCCAGTTCAGGGCCTTGTGCTTCGGCCTATCCACCGCTCCCAGGTATTTACGTATCTGATGAGGAATGTGGCCAAATGGCTTCATTTAGAAGGGATCAACATCTCTATGTATCTCGACGATTGGCTAATCCGGGCCAAGTCAGAGAAACAATGTTTGGAGGACCTACAGACTACTTTGAACCTGACAAGGACATTAGGATTACTCGTGAACCTCGAGAAATCTCAGATGGTCCCCAGCCAGAACTTAGTTTATCTGGGGATTCGGATGGATTCTCGGGGTTTTCGGGCTTTTCCATCCCAAGAAAGAATTGTTCGGGGCTTACAGAAAGTCTCGAGCTTCCTAGAGAAAGAACGGAGTTCAGTAAGGGAATGGTTAAGCCTTCTGGGAACCCTTTCCTTACTAGAACAGTTCATTTCTCTAGGAAGACTCCACCTACGCCCGCTTCAGTTCTTCTTAAGAAGAATTTGGAGTTGGAAGAACGGGCAACTTTCAGACACTTTCGTAATTCCTTTGGAAGTGAAGAATCATCTAAAGTGGTGGCTGATACCCCTGGAAAAGAACGAGGGCTTGTCTCTAGAGGTTCGGAACCCAAACCTAATCTTGTTCTCAGACACTTCAGAGAAGGGATGGGGAGCGACTCTAGGGACAAAAGAAGTATCAGGCCAGTGGAGGAAGGATCAACAAGACTGGCATATAAACACCAAAGAACTTTTTGCTGTTCTCCTAGCCCTAAAAGCCTTCGAAACAGAGGTAATAGGTCAAGTGGTACAGGTCAACGCGGACAACACCACAGCGTTGGCCTATATCAGGAAACAAGGGGGAACTCACTCTTTTTCTCTGTTCCAGATAACAAAAGAACTGTTATATTGGACGAAAGACAAGAATGTGACTCTCCTCACAAGATTCGTGAAAGGAGATGAAAAATTCAGAGTAGACAGGCTAAGCAGGTTAAACCAAGTGCTCCCCACAGAGTGGACCCTTCACAATCAGGTTTGTCAAACTCTGTGGTCCCTGTGGGGCAGACCTCAAATAGACCTATTTGCCACCTTCCTATCCAGAAGGATAGAGAACTTCTGCTCCTTGGTGGAAGACCCGAGAGCTATAGCGGTGGATGCCATGCTGCTGGACTGGGCAGGTTTAGATGCCTACGCCTTTCCCCCCTTCAAAATGTTAGGAGTGGTCTTAAAGAAGTTTGTGGCTTCAAAAGGGACGAGACTAACACTCGTCGCCCCCTTTTGGCCGTCTCAAAGATTGGTTCACAGAGGTACAGGAATGGACAGTGGACTTCCCAAGATCTCTTCCACACAGGAGAGATCTTCTCAAACAACCCCATTTCGAGAGGTATCATCAAAACCTCCCCGCTTTCGCTCTGACTGCCTTTCGACTATCGAAAGACTTGTCAGAGCGAGAGGCTTTTCAAGCAAAGCTTCAAAAGCAATTGCTAGAGCCCGAAGATCCTCAACTATTCGGGTCTACCAATCCAAGTGGGATGTTTTCAGAAGATGGTGTAAGAAGAAGAAACTGTCCTCCTCCGATACCTCTGTGACCAACATTGCTGATTTTCTGATTTTCCTTAGGGAGGAATCTCAATTATCAGTTTCGACCATTAAGGGTTATCGTAGTATGCTCTCTGCTGTTTTTCGAAACAGAGGTTTGAAGATAGCAGAAGATAAGGATCTCCACGACCTTATAAGGTCATTCGAAACCTCAAAAACCATTTCTCCTCGTACTCCGAACTGGAACTTGGATGTGGTTCTAAAATTCCTGTCATCTAATAGATTTGAGCCTCCTCACAATGCGTCGTTTAGGGATCTAACGAGAAAATGTATATTCTTGTTGTCCTTAGCGACTGAGAAAAGAATTAGCGAAATCCACGCTCTAGATTCTCGAGTGGGATTTAAGAGTGATTCTGCAATTTGTTCTTTCCAGACTCTGTTTCTGGCCAAGAATGAGAACCCTTCAAAACCCTGGCCAAAGAGTTTTGAAGTTAAAGGGCTTTCAAATCTTGCAGAAGAGGAATTGGAAAGATCCTTATGTCCAGTTAGAGCCCTGAAGTTTTATCTAAAGAAGAAGAACGAACTCAGGGGATGTAAACAAAGCCTGTGGTGTGCAGTACGGGATCCTAGTAGACCCATGTCAAAAAATGCGTTAGCATTTTTTTTTTGTTAGGAGCATTATTACTGATGCTCATAGTAACTGCACTGAGGACTCTTTCAGGACTCTCCGAGTGAAGGCTCATGAGGTAAGAGCTGTGGCCACTTCATTAGCTTTTCATAAGAACATGTCTTTAAAAGACATTGTGGATGCGACTTACTGGAGGTGTGATTCAGTTTTCGCATCTCACTACCTTAAGGACGTTAAAGTGACATATGAAAAGTGTTTTTCTCTAGGTCCTTTTGTATCAGCGGATACAGTGCTGGGGCTTGGAACACATAACGATCCTTAGAAAATTTTGTATTTTTTTTTTTTATTGTACGTAGATCTACCTTGTGAGACGGGTTGTTGGTTTTCTGCTGACTAGAATGCTTGTTGTCGCACGGGTGTCCTTGCTTGGGTCAGTAGGGAATCAGGAGGCGTCTTACTGGCAAGATTGTACAAATTTTTATTTTTTTAAATTTTTTTTTGTGCTTTTAAGTGTACGAATGTTTGTGATTCGAGTTTGTGGTTGTTTGCAAGGATTTTGGGGATAACTTCTTGCAATCTTAGAACTAACATGGTTAGGTTAAGGTGATCGGGATCGGTGTTGTGCTCCTTGAATAAGGTTCTTGTCAAGTAAGTGGATAAGCACCCATTGACATAGTCCTTCCAGGCTCTGCCGAGTAAGCGGATAAGACCCCTTTGGCAGACCCACAAGAACTCTTAGCCACAGATCAATATCTCGCTGAGGCTCTTGAGACTGACTAGACTCCTGGATTGTATTCATGAAGTCTTCAGTCTAAACAGGTAGGAACCAAGGTTTTATTTATTTATTACCTACAACGATTGTTGTGATTCCTGTTTGAATCTGTAATTAGCTGTCTCTGACCCACCTCCAATGGTGTGAATCAGCTAAGTATATATCTGACAGGTAAGTTGAATGTATAAAAATGATATTGTTATGATACAATAAAGTTTTATGCATACTTACCTGGCAGTTATATACAATTTATACCCACCCTACCTCCCCTCAGGAGACAGGCGGTATAGAAAAAATATGATAGAAAACGGGAATGGTTCCTATTCCTGCCACCCAGCGGCAGGTAGGTAGATCACCTGACCTACCGGTAGCGTGTGCGCGAAATTTGAATTTCTGTTGGATGACGGAGTCAAATAGCTAAGTATATATCTGCCAGGTAAGTATGTATAAAACTTTATTGTATCATAACAATATCATCTTTACAACTTTGCAACAAAAAAAAGAGGGGGGGGAATCCCAGGTACCTTGGGACAAGTACTGGTTTTGTCCTAGAATCCCGGGACACAGAAAACCGCCCAAAACCAGAAACACTTATTACAATGATGATTACAAGATGATACAGTAACATGTAAAGAATAAATTGATTGTGTGTGTAATATAACATTTACATTACCATTACCTTTATCTTACATACAGCTGTAATAGCCTATTTGATTTAAGCAAATAGATACTGTGAGCGTAGCACCCAGGATAGCCTATGTCAATAGTTCACTTATATACTCATTTTGCATCTTGTGTATGGTAAATTAATATGGTAACAACTAAGAAGAAAGTGGCTATCTGGCTACTGAACTCTGTCATTTACAAGAGTAAAAATGAAGCGGAATGCAATGCAAAAATTGAGTTGCAACTCCACTGAGCTATGCTTCTCTAGTGAAAAGTTTTCAGAATATTAAAAGATGATAACACGAGGTTTTACTTCCAAAAACAGTAAAAAAATCAGTATTTAAATCTTCATGCACCCATTTGATAAAGAAAAAGAGGAAAAAGGACATAAAAGTTTTGGACATGGCCTCCTAACATCACAGAATAAACCTTAACTCCTTCTCTTAAAGGTTTCAGTCTGTTGAGGTAAATCCTTACACTTCTAACCGGACATAGTAGAACTTCTTCTCCAGTGCTTACTAAAGCAGTTCAATTAGGCACCATCACTAAAGTAGGAAGGGCTTTTGCTTTAATGTAATTTTTAGCCCTAAACAATGGAAGAAAAGAGATTGTTCGAGGGGATGCCTGTCTCTCATTTCAAGAAAGGGCTTGAAGCTTACTAATACACTTCAACATAGCTAAAGGTCAAAGATGAAAATGTCTTCAAAGTCAAATTGTTATGGGAAACCTTATCCAAATGCTCAAAATGAGGTAACATAGAAAAATTAAGGACTACATCCAATCTTCATCCTAAATAATGATAGGATTTTGGGATTTCCAACTCAGAAGATTCAAATTTAAATTATGAGTGACACAAGTTTGCATGTTCCAGAAATGAAGATAGCGAAGACATTCTTCTTCGCAACTTAGACCCATTCTATACGGGGTTGCCATTTTGGATGACTTCCTCACTTTTCCATACGTTTCTATATCATCTCAGTCTCCCCTATTAACCACTTTTGTCGACCATCTTACATACTCATTCATACTCCTATCGTCCATTGTTGCTACAGACATCCATCTTAACATTTTCATCTCTACTACATTCAGTTGCGTCTCCTGTCTGTCACACTTGCTGTTTCTGTACCATACAGCACAGCTGGTCTTACCACTGCCTCATGAAACTTTTCCTTGAGTCTTAGTGGTACTTTTCTCATAAAGGACTCCAAAGGCAGCTCTCCAATTGTTCCACCCTGATTGTATCCCAAGTTTTACCTCCTCATCCATTCTCTCACCAGCATCTATTATAGATTCTATATATATCTGAACTTGTCTACACTCTTCATTTCTACATCCAAACTTATACTCTCCCTGCCATCCTCTCAATGGTGGGAAACATATATTCAATCTTTGACCTGCTTACTGCAATTCCTCTATCTATCCTCCAGTATTATTTGCCACCTCTCCCACTTCCCCTCCAGAACTTCCCTCTTCTCTGTACACATCACAATGACAGCTGCATATATTAGCATGTTCCACGACATTGTCTCTCTTACCTTCCCCAGTCATGCTGTCCATCATGATGTTGATAATAAAATGGGCAAAGGGCTGATTCCTGGTGCAATCCAACCATCACCTCAAATCCTTCAGTCTCTCTAACACTGCTCTGATACATCTGTACAGTAGCTCATGAACTGTTGGCAGTTTCTTAACCCTTAGTGGACGGAATGCTCCTTGGGAGTAGTAATAATAGGTTTGGGGTGGTGGACAGATTATGTAGGTAAACAATATTACGCACCATTGATTCTGAAAGAATTGGGAGGGAAAGAGGTGCCAAATCTTCTATAGCCCATGAATTCACTAATGGCAACTTTTACACTGGGTAATATCATGAGTCTGGCATCTCAGGACATCAGTTCTACTTCTGACTTGAAGGGAGAATGTACTGTTTCTGTCTCACATGGTCTTCTTCTTTTTATTCTTGTCTTTTACCATAGTATCAGTTGTAAATATAATATTGCAAAAAAAGTGCAAAGAAATATTAGGAAAAACGTGTACAAATGAAAATTTACGGTAAATTTACGTAAATATATTTTGACAAATATGCTAAGACTTTGTTACTGATTTTATCTCATTTCAGTTTTGGTATTATGTGAGCTATAATTATAATTTTACAAAATAAAATAAAATTATTTATTACATAAAACATATATGAGTTGGTAAAATTTACGATTGTCATGTAAAAGAGGCCCCACAAGGAGTTGTAAATAGTCATTTTCAACTTCTTGTGGAAGGTAGGGAAAATTTTTCAGAATTTTTTCTCTTTCCCCTGTGCATTTGTATATCTTCCTCTTTCCATTGATGTTTTTTTTTTTTTTTTGTAAATTTCCCAACCTCAAAGTTTTACTGGCATGGGGTGCTGCATATTGATTTATTACCTTGCCTCATAAGGGTTAATTAATTGTTTGTTATGGAAATACTGCCATATGCAGGTGCCAGATTATTTACTTAACAATAAATAATATTTCCTTTCAAAGATGTTATACTTGAAATAAATTACGTAAATTAGAATTGAGTAGATTTATTCTACAAATCGGAATGGAGTATGAAGTTCCCTATGTAATTCGCGCTTAACGTATCTAACTGCACTTGCACTGTATCTAGATTGACACAATTTCCCATGGTTTCAAATGGCATTTATGAGTAATAATAGTTACGGAGCACTCAAACTTAAAAATCAAAAGTAAAAATATAAAAAGTTCACCAATCTTTTTAAGATTTGTACCATACTTTCGTCTTGTATAGCAACGCTACCGGTCAAATGTTCCGTCTTATAAATCAATTTCTAAATGTTTTACGCAGTTCTTGAATTCGTGGAAAATTTTTGTCCATTGGCCTCCAAAGTCCATGAAAAATATATGATTTCTGGGCTCAGCCCGTGTCGCTTCGAGAAATGTCCCTTTAGCACACATTTCTAAGGTAAATAATGCTAACATTACCAGAGAAAAAAGCTAAATTAGAATGTCAGAATATTCTGACTCGCTCACCTTATATAAAAGGTGTCGGTATGGTTTCTGGGGCGAGTGAAACCACTACCACGGGTCTCTTACCATTTAGATCCATCCTTCTACAAAATCCTCCTACCTGAGAGGGCCGATGCAAGGCCCGTTCCCAGCTACGACTACTACTAGCACCCCCCACGCCATCACTAGCGCCTCTACCGGTCATCCTTTTTGTTAGCACCATCTTGCTCACACATGTTTTTCTTCACTGTGTTTTTGTGCTTTCCTTTTTGGATTTATCTTTATCATGGAACGCCAAGCCATTGCTGCATCTAAGTTAAGTACTGCTAGAAGTGTTTCTCATATTTTTAGCCAGCCAGGGACCCGTTTAACCAATTTTATGTAGGTTATAAGACGGCGCCTCCTTCAGCCTTGTTACAGTCTTCTCGGGCGGCTCACCCCACGTGTTTCATTGTTTCATGCTTCTTTGGTCCTCTATACCATTGTAGCTTGAATATTTAGCAGTACATATTTTGCATTATATATATTTTGTGCAGCTTTACCATGTTATTTTATGCTTAGCTTTTCACGGGGATTCCTAAGCTCTATTGAGCGAGTAGCCTACATCGCTCCTTAGCTCAGTGTTCATGCATGCATGTTCCTTTGTTTTAGGTCTGTTTTAGGCTCCTTTTAGGATATTGGTCCTTCCTTTTAGTCCTGACCACCCTGGCCGCCGCCCTCCGTTCCTACGTATCGGCAGAGGCCAGCTCCCTGAGATGTAAGTCGTCCTCCCTTCTTGGTTGGCTCGTCTAGCTTCTCCAGGACCTTGCCTTCTCTTTACCTGCTTATTTATCTTCTCTTCTTCCCCGTGTTGTGTTAGGCTGTTTTTATTCATACTTTGAGATGGTTAGAGGTAGCCTAGGCCACCTCAGACCGCCTGGCCTGTCTCACCACATGGCCTACACCACGTTCGCGACGAGCCAGGCGATCACCACGAGCCACCTGGCTGCTGTTCCCCACACTTCCTCACCCCTCTAGGGGAGAGTCCTGCTCGCTCCCGTTGCCCATGACAACCACCGAGCTCCCTCCCTTCTTCCCCCTCTCCACGGGGGGGATACGGGAGTTAGGGGGGGGGACATCCGAGGCTGGCTCGGCCCGTACCGCTCTTACTCTTCGGTACCAAGGGGGGCTCCCTGTGCGGTCGGTCTTAGCTGGCCACCCGGCTCAGCTGCGCTCGGACCTCCTCGGCTTCCGATCGAGCTCTCTCTCACCCCGAGTCTCCACTCCTCCATCCCGCTCCGGCGGCTGGTCCCTCTGACTCCGCCAGACCTCAGGTGTGGTGACTGCAGAGAAGCTCCGCCGCATGTTTTCTCGTTATATATGTTACCTTTATTTCAATTTTGATTATTTACATTCTTTATATTCTGCTAAGTCGGCGGAGTCCCCGCTCACCATCCGGGTTCTCCACCTGCTTATCTTGATTCTGTTACGGCGGAGTTACGCTCCTCCGCCAAAGTTTTTTACTGGCCCCCACCTGCTCCTCCCCGCCGTTCTCGTACTCCTCGTTCCGGCGTATGGACTAGTTAACTGCTTCGGTGAATTTCCGTCCTCCGGCAACACCGGAAACGCACTGAAACTAGTTTACCAGTTCTATCGGGCACCCACCACTCACGGCAGGGGAGCAAGTAGAGGGCTAATCCTTATTCTGTCAAATAACTCCGGTGTTCTCCGGTGTTAAGATATATCACTTCTTGGACTTAGTCCAATTAGTTAGTGTCGATACTCATGTATCTGTTCACTTACAGGCCACCCATTGCCAGGAATCTGGCTGTAACACTGTCCTACAGGACCCCTGTGGGCACGAGGTCTGCCGCACGCATGCTGTCTGCACCATCTGCTATGGGGAGATAGCTGTCTGGCATCATGAGAGTTGCTCCATATGCTACGATTTGGTAGATCAGGTTACCTCCGGAGTAAGTACTCTTCCGGATAACAAATTATCATGTATAATTTTGGCTTATATGTATACAATTCTTATAAGTGATATATCATTACAAGTGATAATATAATTTAGTCTTAAGTAGCTTAGTATTTATACTGACCCTCTCTTTCAGGCTGCTCAAGCGGTCAGGGACGCCGCCCAAACCACCTTAAGGGCCTGGGTCGGTGGATTCAGTAGGAATGTTACCAAAGGGCAGCCCTACATTCTTGACAAGAAGATGGCTGCTTTGGTCTTCCCCGGCGGCAAGGCGACTTCCTATGTCGACCCGGAAGCGGCGGCCCCGTACATCGCCACCATTCAACATCAAGTTGCTCAAGCCTTGGAAGACCCTGGAAACCAAGAGATCGTAGAAGAAGTGGCAACTCTGAATCTGGACCTCGAGCCCATGGCGGTAAAGGCAGCAGGTAGGAAGTTGAGTGAGGCAGGTTTGGTAGGGGCTCAAGGTTTACCCTTTGGCCATTCTGGATCTTCTTCCCCTATCCCTTCTTCTTCATCCTTCCAAGGATTCTCGGAGGATGGACTTTCGGTTAGACCGAAGTCCACCCAGGCTATCCCTAAAGTCAAAGGGAAGCGTGAAGTGAAGACGCTTGAAAAGACGCTGTCTAAGAAGGCGGCTTCGAGCGGTTCTCAAAAGACTCCGGCTCACCATCCTGGAGCAGAGAAGCCCAAGTCGTCTTCTCACTCTAAAGGGTCCAGAGGGAAGTCCTCCAGAGACAAGGCTCAGCTCCTGTCTGATCCTTAGCCTTCAACCTCTACAGGAACATGCCCTAAGACTCCCAGAGAGAAGCAGGAACCTAGTTCCTTTGATTCGGACGCCTTTACTGCAAACATTATGCAGCAAATGGGTAGTCTGGTGGGGAACTTGGTTCAGGACAAGTTCCAGGAGATGGTCTCTCACATCTCGTCTTCCTTTGAGGAGTCAGGTCAGTCAATCAGGGACATCTCGGAAAGGCTGGCCAGTCAGGAGAACCTCATTGCAGGTCTCCGGGAGAACCCTATGACAGCTCTTCCTCAGCCCGGTGTGGCAGCTCAGGCCATGCCGGACTACAACACCCTCCCTCCTTACACGGGGGGTAATCCCTGGAGGATATCATCCTATGCCCCCTTTAAGGACGGGATGCTAATGCTGGCGGACTGTGGAACTCGAAGGCTAGAGGACTTCGAGTTCCACCCAGCAAACCTGCAACCCCCCTTCATTGGTTACGCCCGCCCTACGGAGGCAGCTATGAGGAGGGAGGATAAGATCCCAAAAGAGACCGTCATCTTCAGTCGGGATCAAGCCCACCGTGACTGGCTAAGAAGCCTGGAAGACTGGGATTGCATTAATACCAGGATGCAAGCGTTTAAGAGCGCTTTCACCATGTTTGTGGTGGATGGAGAGACTCCCATTCCGTTCACCACAAAGGTGACAGAGTTAACGATGCAGGCCACTATGAGAGACGAGCCGATACCACAGCTCCGGGAAACAGAGCCCACGTCACTCCTCCTTCCTGGTATGGAAGATCTATGGGCAGATCTCCCGGCCACCTTTTCGGTTGGGAAATTAAAGCCGGACTGCGAAATCATACAGTTCAGCGAACGGCTTCCCAGACTTGCAGACAGTCTCATTCAGGCTGAATTTGACGCGCGTACAAGGCTATCCAGATCTCTCAATACCCTGGTCATGACGGAGGTTTCGGCTGTTACTTATGGTAACGAACCTCTGTTCAAATTAATAGCCAAATCATATTTACACACTGTACAATGTGATTTGTACGATTTCATTGTGGCGAGGCGTAACTGCAGGAAACATGTTCTGCAGGAAGCCACCATCCGCCACGAACCGAATAAGTTGCTGGCGGCTTCGATCTGGGGTGCCGACCTTTTCCCGGAATCAGTTGTCAATTCGGTTCAGCATGAGGCGACAAGACTCAACCAGAGTCTTAAGGTCCGCTGGGGCCTCTCCAGTAAGAGGACGCCGGAGTCGACTTCTTCATCCAAGAAATCCAAAAAGCCTAGGAAATTCCAGCCTTTCCAGGCTCCCCAGCAACAGCAGGTAGTTCAGGTAGTGCCAGTTTCTCAAGTGGCACAGCCTTCTACATCAAAGGCACAGCCTCAACAACAATTTCTGCTGCTGACTCCTCAAGGTCAAGCTTCCACCTCCTTTGCTGTCTCTCCGGCCTTCAACCCAGTGTTTGAGGGCCAGTCGTTCCAACCTTTCAATAGGTTCGGAAGAGGCAGCAGGGCTAGAGGTGCCTTTCGCCAGAGAGGTGGCGGAAGAGCATCCAGCCGAGGGAAGCACTTACGGGGAGGGTGCAGGTCTCGACCTGCCCCGAGCCAGTGAGAACCCTCAGGTAGGAGGGAGACTGTTCCTCTTTCGCCACAGATGGAGGTTCAGCAGCTGGGCACAGAGCATTGTGTCCAAAGGCCTAGGATGGAGCTGGACCAAAGGCCCTCCTCCATCCAAGATCTTCTATCAACAACCAACAATGGAATTGATGGAGTATGCCCAAGAACTCCTTCAGAAAGGGGTAGTGTCAAAAGTCAGGCATTTAAAAGTTTCAAGGTCGCTTGTTCAGTGTGCCAGAGAAAGGCTCAACCAAACGAAGAATAATTCTAGACTTGTCCCGTCTAAACTTATTCATTCTTTGCGACAAGTTCAAGATGTTGCCTATCTCGCAGGTGCGGACCTTACTTCCCCGTGAGGCCGTCACCACCTCTATCGATCTTACGGACACATTCTATCATGTTCCAGTGGCAAGACACTTCCGCCCGTACTTAGGTTTCAGGCTAGGGAACCAGGCATTCTCCTTCAAGGTAATGCCCTTCGGGCTAAATGTAGCCCCCAGGGTATTTACGAAATTAGCATAGACAGTAGTTCAACAACTCAGGTCTCAGGGGATAATGGTAGTTGCGTACCTGGACGATTGGCTTGTTTGGCAACAAGCATCGAAGAATGCCACAAAGCAACGGTCAAAGTAATACAGTTTCTGGAACACTTAGGGTTCCAGATAAACAAGACCAAGTCCCAGTTAACACCGGACTCTCGCTTTCAGTGGCTCGGCATTCAGTGGGACTTAAACTCTCACACTCTATCAATTCCGTCATCAAAGAGAAAAGAAATAGCCAAAGCAACCAGGCAATTTCTCAAGTGCAAACAGACATCCCGGAGGAGCCAGGAAAGGATCCTAGGCTCTCTTCAATTCGCCTCAGTAACAGACGTTCTGCTGAAGGCAAAACTCAAGGACATAAATCATGTCTGGCGTTCGAGGGCAAACAACAAGTCCCGGGACAAGTTGTCCGCTATCCTGGCGATACTTTGCAAACGCCTCCGCCCTTGGGCGGAGGTCAGGAATTTATCAAAGTCAATTCCTCTCCAATTCTCTCCGCCGACATTAGTTATCCACACGGATACTTCACTAAGCGGCTGGGGAGGGTACTCTCAGTACAAAAAGGTACAAGGGACTTGGTCCCTTCCATTCCCCCGGCTCCATATCAATGTACTGGAGGCTTTGGCGGTATTCCTCACTCTGAAAAGACTTCAGCCAGCCAAGGGATCTCACATCAAGCTGGTGTTGGACAGTGCAGTAGTAGTACACTGCATCAACGGAGGAGGCTCCAAGTCAAGCCATGTGAACCATGTCATGATAGCCATATTTTCTCTGGCAGCCAACTACAAATGGCACCTGTCCTCCACACACCTAGCGGGAGTGAAGAACGTGATAGCAGATGCCTTGTCTCGCTCAGTCCCTCTAGAGTCGGAATGGTCTCTGGACAGGTGGTCATTCAATTGGATCTGTCAACAGATTCCAGGGCTCCAGGTGGATTTTTTCGCCACAGAGTCGAACCACAAGCTTCCCTGCTATGTGGCTCCCAACCTGGACCCTCTGGTTATGCCACAGACGCCATGGCCATAAACTGGAATCAATGGAAGAAGATCTACATCTTTCCTCCAGTGAATCTTCTTCTGAAAGTACTGTGCAAACTCAGGACCTTCAAGGGACAAGTCGCCCTAGTAGCCCCCAATTGGCCCAAGAGCAACTGGTTCCCACTCCTATTGGAATTGGGTCTCCGGACTCAACGGATTCCCAATCCCAAGCTATCCCAACTAGTGCAAATGAAGACTGTGTTCGCTTCCTCAGGAATTCTCAAAACCCTAACTTTATGGACTTCATGAAGTTCGCAGCTAAAAGGGATGTGGATATCGATCCTCAAAACATCCTATTCCTAGAATCGGATAAAAGAGAATCGACCCTTCGTCAATATGACTCGGCTGTTAAGAAACTAGCCAATTTTCTGAGGGGGACCGAATCTCAAACCATGACTACCAACCTGGCTATTTCCTTCTTTAGATCATCATTTGAAAAAGGTTTAGCAGCCAGTATTATTACTACTACTAAATCAGCACTAAAGAAGATCTTCCAGTATGGTTTTAAAATAGATCTAACAGACTCCTACTTTTTATCTATCCCTAGAGCCTGTGCTAGACTCAGACCATCAGAGAGGCCTATTTCCATGTCATGGTTCTTGAATGATGTTCTCAAACTGGCCTCAGACACTGATAACAACTCATGTGATTTCTTGCCCCTCCTGAGGAAAACATTATTTCTTCTAAGTCTGGCCTCAGGAGCCAGGGTATCTGAACTGTTGGCTCTGTCTAGAGACTCAGGTCATATAGAATTTCTCCCTTCAGGAGAAGTTTTACACTCTCCAGATCGTCAATTCTTAGCTAAAAACGAGGATCCATTAATGAGGTGGGCCCCTTGGAAGATCCTTCCCCTTCCTCAGGACCCTTCTTTATGTCCAGTTACTGCTTTAAGAGCATATCTTACTAGGACCGCCATGAGATCCTCTGGCCCTTTGTTCACAAGGGAAAAGGGTGGCACCATTTCCTTAAAAGGAATTAGGCAGCAGATTTTATACTTTATTAAACAAGCCAACCCAAACTCGTTCCCCAAGGTTCACGATATTAGGGCAGTAGCTACCTCGATCAACTACTTTCAACATATGAATTTTGATGATCTGAAAAAGTATACAGGCTGGAAATCTCTGACAGTGTTCAAACGTCACTACCTCAAGTCCTTAGAAGCTCTTAAATTCCCAGCAGTGGCAGCGGGAAACACAGTTTCTCCTGACACTGCTTAAGTAGTTTAGTAATTAGATCTAGATCTCCTTTCTAACTGGCTCACTGACGTCCTTCCAGCGGTTCTGCCACCATGTAGCCTTTTCTATGCCTTAGATGCCAAAGGGCACTTATTGTGATGTTTTCCTTATTTTTATGCTAGGATTACTCACACATATCTTTAATCTGTGAATTTGTATTTAGTTTTTAAGATTAATGTAAGTTATCATAATTAATCTCAAGTATGTATTATAATCATTTATAGTTCATAAGTCCTTCTAGATTACAGTACTTTAAATTTCAAATGTTTTTTATTTTTTCCCTTACTTACTAATGTTATATCCTTATTCAAGCTTGTGGCCATTTCTCTAGTACTATTTCACGAAGTGACACAGGCTGAGCCCAGAAAAGGGATTTTGACGAAGGAAAAATCTATTTCTGGGCAAGGGCCCGTGTCGCCCAGTGAAATCCCACCCTGTTTTTATCCCCACCCTTGGGCCCAAGCTTGACAGGCTAACTCCAAGGATGACCGGTAGAGGCGCTAGTGATGGCGTCGGGGGCGCTAGTAGTAGTCGTAGCTAGGAACAGGCCTTGCATTGGCCCTCTCAGGTAGGAGGATTTCGTAGAAGGATGGATCTAAATGGTAAGAGACACCTGGTAGTGATTTCACTCGCCCCAGAAACCATACCGACACCTTTTATATAAGGTGAGCGAGTCAGAATATTCTGACATTCCAATTTAGCTTTTTTCTCTGGTAATGTTAGCAATATTTACCTTAGAAATGTGTGCTAAAGGGACATTTCACTGGGCGACACGGGTCCTTGCCCAGAAATAGATTTTTCCTTCGTCAAAATCCCTTTTACGAGGAAATTTTTCAGCCCGTAATCCGAAAAACAAATTTTCTTGTTTTTAGAGTAATATATTATAGCTACTTTATTATTATGAAAGTATTTTATTGGTTGAACATCTGCTGAAAGTTTAATCAATACCATCTAGCTAATACTCTTGTACAGAGCTTTTAAAGATTTTGAACGAATATTACTAATTAAAATTCACTTCAAATTTGCTTAATATTCTCAATAATCTATTTATTACACCAATCTACATCATATATGTGATTTTCAGCTAATTTGGTAGATTTCTAGTGCAAAATAATAATGTATCAATCTAGATCCATTATGATACGTATAAAAAATTCTCTCCTCCTCATCTTTCTTTTTAACTCTACCAGAAGCTTGAAGTCCAAAACTGTCAAATATGTCAAGGAGGGCGAGTGTTGCCATTAATAGCCAATGATTTTTACATAATTCTCCTCACATACTCCTATATTTTTACCAACCATTTATTTTTTTTTTTAAGGGTAATGTATTAACTTTTAAATAAAATTACAATAACTTTAATTAATTGAAAAATTAGCTTAATACCTATATAAAGACAATTCCTCTCTCTCTCTCTCTCTCTCTCTCTCTCTCTCTCTCTCTCTCTCTCTCTCTCTCTCTCATGTGTAGTTAGTGGTAGATACTTTTAAATTAAATTGATCTATTTTTACATTTACTGTCTAGAACTGTAAATGAGCTGTTCTAAAATATAGACACATAACTAAGTTGTATTAGTCCAAATAAAAAGCATTGTTTGTTCATGAAAGGGAATTTTGGAATAAAGAGAAAGAGAGAATAAAGAATTTCTTAAAAGTGGTTGAGAAGACTTCTAAAAATAGATCGGTTGGTTGGAAGGGGGAGAGCAGAGAGAAATACATAACATATATACAGTGGGGCTCCCGTATTCGCGTTCGCCGGATTCGCGGACTCACACATTCGCGGATTTCTCTCGGGAAAGTTTCCCCGAATTATTTGCGGAAAATTCACGCATTCGCGGTATTTTTCTATGAGAAATATCCACAAATTCCTGGTTTTTTTTATCAATTTCATCATAAAATGCACTTTTTGTGATAAAACTATTAAAAAAACCAAGTATGAAAATTTTTAGTGGTTTTTCTTGAGTTTTAACTAACAAAATAGGCTGTTTTTAGCATTTTATAGGGGTTCCAAACATTCGCGGGTTCTAACTATTTCACGGGGGGGTCTGGTACGCATCCCCGTGAATGGGGGGACGGGGGGTGCCACTGTATATATAGTAATGTATATATATATATATATATATATATATATATATATATTATATATATATATATATATATATGTAATCTTCACATACTTCTGTATTTTTACCCACCATTTATTTCTTTTTTTTAAGGGTAATGTATTAAGCTGACTTTTAAATGAAATTACCATAACTGTAATTTCATTTAAAAGTTAGCTTAATACTTAGGGAGCATGATTAGGGTCACATTTAGTGTTAAAAATCTAAAAGTAAGCATTTATCAGCATTTTTAGAGGCTGTGCCAAACTTATGTGAAAATTCCCCTTGCGTGGGGGGTCTGGAACCTAACTTTATGGAAGTTCAGGGTATTACTGTATTTGATTTCTTAGTCCCATCTTGTGCAGTTAACGACTTAGTTTTGGCTCTAGAAGCCGCTTTCCTCTTATGCTTCCTCTCTAATTAAGAAAGATGTGAAGTTAATGTTTTCCACTGATTCTCCTCCCACCCACTAAATTCCTCACAAGCTAAATCAAAACTTACCCCCTACATGCTGTACACAAGGTGTGTGGGTCATAGCATGCTTTGGTCAACGCAGCAAGAACGAGTAAAAAAATTTTGAAATCTAAAGGTCTCCTATTATCAAAGACACAAATCATGAGTCAATATCAAAATCAAACAACATAAGCTAAAGGCTACCAAGGCACAAAATACTTCACCAAACTGGGAAGAACTCAAGCCAAAAACCAAAATCTAGCCGTTTTTAACGAGTTGGTCTGAAACCAGCAGAAACAAAATTGAGCTCTTGACTGAGTTGTTCCTCTCTCTCTTACCCTGAAAGGGAATGGGGCTAGTCACCTATATAAAGAAATGATGATTGCTACGGCGAATTTTCAAAATTTAAGCTGCCGTTGAGTTAGAAACTCTAAGCTACATAATTACAGGGTAAGTTACTTACATAAAACTAAGCAGTCACACTCCATAAATCTGCTTTAAGGAATAACACTTGAGACTACCTGAAAATGCAATTAAACAATAATAATAACAATAATGAGCCAATTTCCAGCCATTAGATGGGTGAGACAGAAGTGTTGAAGGGTACCACCTTGCATCTTAAGACACATCTTGGTTCTTTAGCAGAGCGGATGACCTACTGTTGCAGGGCAGTGCAGAGGGCTAGCTACAAACAGACGAAGGCTCCAACACCTTCTCTCTTGAGGTAGGAACTGAAAAAAGTCTGTTACTGGGGGAATAACGATAATTACCCATAATATAATCAATTGCCTATCTACCAGATGATAGAAGTAAACTAATATTTCCTTCAAGTTTACCTATCCATTTCTCTTGAACCATAAAGGGAATATTGGAACAAGAATCTGGAGTGAGAGAAGCAACACCAGAGGAAGATGAAAGAATAGAGTAAGCAAGGAAAGACCTAACTAACTGTCTACGTAATCCTTTGGTCTCTTACATCTTCTGAAACTTCACAAATTATTCACAGCTCATCAGACCAATATTTCCATTCTTCACAATGAGAAGAAAAATCACTCTCAATACCACACATCATAAGATAATAATGGTCACACATTGTGTCATACCCAACCGAATGTATTTGATTTATACAAAACTCATTCCTACAGAACCTAATGCCTCTATCTTTGCTTGCTGTAGATGGCATTAATGCAAAACAAAAAGCAAACACAATACCATCCAGGAGAAAATCAGCCTAAATGTCATCAAAATTTAGAGCCTATTTACACAGTATGAAGACAGGCAAGGCAGATCAAATTCTGACAAAAACTTCAACATTCTAATATAACAGGATGGGAAACATATGGTTATAGATATTCCATCCAGGTCAGTCAAGCATTAACTGTTTGTTTATTTGGAATTCACCTAATGGCACAAAGATTTAAGCTAACTTAAGAGTAGGTAAGATTCATCCTAAACGTAAAAACTGGCATTAAAAATTTTTCTTCCATAATGAAAGTGTATATAATAACAACCTGTCGATGTCTTGATAACAGTATTTTGCTAACAATGCTTAATATATTATCAAAAGAAAAGAATTAGGAAAACTCACCTTGTGATAAGCAAAAAGAGTGTCTCTATTGACATAAAATAACTGACATTTATCAGGCGGTGGTAAATCTACTGGAATGTCAAATATGGAAGCTTCCAAACACAAAATATCATGAAGCCATCCCTCAACAGGATCCCCATTCTTGTACCTTATAGATTCCTCTAACGTTACCTGAGAAATGGAAACTACTTAATTATATTTTACAGTTAAAAAGTAATGCTAACATAAAATAATGTCAGTCTACCCAAATGTGAATAGGGGCAGAGTATGCCATTCACCTTCAATTTTTTCCAGTTGTAGTTCGCATATTTTGAATAGGTTGCTGGCTATGCCTATCTTGATAGCTAAAGTAGTGAATTTGTCAGCAGCTTTTGTCTTTAAGGTATCCTGACCATATAATTGAGAAAGCAATTCACAAAGCAAATGTAATTTTCTACCGACCTTCCCTCAAGACAAGACCAGCAACACACCCAACAATAAAATAAAAATTTCACACCTGGACAGGATTCAGACGGTGACCCAGACTCTCGGAAAATCTAACCCTTTTTCATTTACTTACCCAAACACCTTAGTCCAATCCCTCATTAACGTCCAACAAAAGATGTTCCCCAAGGACACAGGCGTTTACAAAATCGTAAGCCTGAGACTGGGACACATATTACATAGGTTTTACAGGAAAATCACTTTCCCAGAGATTAATACAACATAAACAGTCAGTTTAAGTATGGACAACAGAACTCTGCTATTTTCAACCATATAAATTAACATAACCACAGAATAAACTGGAATTTGTCACATATAATTTATAGCAGCAACTACTAGTGCACAAGTCAGATGATCGAATCGACCTTAATTAACCCTTAAACGCCGAAGCAGTAAAATAAAAATTGTCTCCCGTGTGCCGGAGGTGTTTCGGAGTGAGCGAGGAAGCGGAAAAAATATTTTTTTAAAAAAATCACAGCGCACTTAGTTTTCAAGTTAAGAGTTCATTTTTTGGCTCCTTTTTTTGTCATTGGCTGAAGTTCAGTATGCAACCATCAGAAATGAAAAAAATTATCATTATCATATATAAATAATGCGATATATGATAGCGCAAAAACGAAATTTCATATATAATTGTATTCAAATCGCGCTGTGCGCAAAACAGTTAAAGGTAACAAGTTACTTCTTTTTCGTTGTAATGTACACTAAATTGCAATCATTTTGGTATATAACACATTGTAAAACAATAAAAGCAACACAGAGAAAATATTATCACAAAATAATGCATGAATTTGTAACGCGCGGACGTAAACAAATATTTTTTTCAAAAATTCACCATAAATCTAAATATTGTCCTAGAGACTTCCAATTTCTTTCAAAATGAAGACAAATGATTGAATATTACTATACTGTAAGAGTATTAGCTTACAATTGCAGTTTTCGACCATATCTGACGAGTTAAAGTTGACTGAATGTCGAATTTTTTTATATATTTTTTTTATATGCAATTATTTCGAAAATTAGAAAAGTTACAACCTTCAAATATTTTTATTTTTATTCTACATGAAATTGCACACATTTTCATATATAAAACTCTATGATATGCATAATATGAAACGGAGCAAATATTCCGAGAATGGGACGTACGCATTTCAGAGATTTGTGGCGGAGAATCCGTGCGTGGAGGGAAAGAAAGTTTTTTTTTTAAATTCACCATAAATCTAAATATTGTGCTAGAGACTTCGAATTTGTTTCAAGATTAAGATAAATGACTGAATATTACTAGACTGTAAGAGTTTTAGCTTACAATTGCGTTTTTCGACCATTTCGGTAGAGTCAAAGTTGACCGAAGGTTGAAAATTTGTCACTTATCATTTTTTACATGAAAATATTTCAAAATTGATAAAAGCTACAACCATGGGTAGTTTTTAGTTGTATTGTGCATAAAATTGCACACATTTCCATGTATAAAACTTTATGTAACGGCTAATTTTTAAAGGGTGCAAACATTACCACAATCGCATGTATGATTTATTTCGGAAGAGTTACTGCGCAGACGTAAGGAAAAAGTTTTTTCATAAATTCACCATAAATCGAAATATTGTGCTAGAGACTTCTAATTAGTTGTAAAATGAAGGTAAATGATTGAATATTACTAGAATATAAGAGTTTTAGCTTACAATTACGTTTTTCGACCATTTCGGTAGAGTCAAAGTTGACCAAAGGTTGAAATGTTGGCACTTATTGTTATTTATATGAAAATATCTCAAAATTGATAAAAGCTACAATCATGAGTATTTTTTGTTGTGTTCTACATAAAATTGCGCACATTTTCATATATAATACTCCATGTAACGGCTAATTTAAAATGGTACAAAAATTATGTCAAAGTGACGAAATAATTTCAGAGATGTGCCACAGATACTTTTTAGTGCGATAAGAAAGAAATTCGCGCTTGCGCGCCTGCGTAACGATTGTAAACAAAACAACACCTTGATCCGTAAACTCCCAGCATCCCCCAAGGCGCGTGATTCAAGAGTTTTTGGCTGATAGGCCTAAAAGTATTTTTCCGCGAATTTTTAAAAAAACTTTTGTATGTCGACATAAAATACGTCCAGTTGGCACACGAGAGACAAAAAATGTTGACGTAAAATACGTCTAGTCGGCGTTTAAGGGTTAAATAGAGACAGGTAACGAACATCTCAAAGGGCACATGTGATTCAGATGTCACTAATAAAGTTTTCATTCAACCAATGCTTAAGAGGATTAAAGGAGGATTATCAGTGGGAGTGACCTAAATTGGATTACCTGTGGATGGATCTCTTGGTATAAATACTACCTTTTCTGTAACTTTCCTCATTCATCTACCTGAAGAGGGAGACAGCAGTCTCTGAAATATAGTATTTTCTCTATATTTTGTCATTTTTATGGGCTCCTTTTATTATATATATATATATATAGTATATGATATGTATATATATATATATATACATATATATATATATATATATATATATATATATATATATATATATTATATATATATCAATTCAAGCTACAAATGTCCTTTAATATCTAAATTCACTTTACCTCCCAAATGATATATTTTCATATATGTACCGAAGGGAATTTTTAAGTTGATAATAATTTCATCCCCCCATGGGATCGAACCACCGTCCAGGTGGCCGGGGACGAAATCAGGACAGTCAGTGACGCTATCCAATCAGCCAACAGAGACGCTGACTGTCCTGATTTCGTCCCCGTCCACCTGGACGGTGGTTCGATCCCATGGGGGACGAAATTATCAACAACTTAAAAAAATTCCCCTTCGGTACATATATGAAAATATATCATTTGGGAGGTAAAGTGAATTTAGATATTAAAGGACATTTGTAGCTTGAATTGATATATAAAATGGATCATAGGTTCGATGTGATAATTATTCATATATATATATGTATATATAATGTATGTATATAATACATAGATATATATATATATATATATATATATATATACTATATATATATATATATATATATATATATATATATATATATATATATATATATATATATAGTATATATATGTATATATATGTATATATATATATATATCTATATATATATATATATATATATATATATATATATATATATATATATATATATAGTATATCATATATATCTATATCTCGATTGATTTATATATAATCTATATATTATAAATCTCTATATATATAATATTCTATTATTATATATATATATAATATTTTATATATATAAAGTGAATATATATTATATATATCTATTATATTCTATATAATATTATATATATAATTTATTATCTAGACTATATAGATATGATATATATATAATATAGAGATAACGATAGAGAATATATCGATATTATGAGATATATATGTATATATATGTAGTATATATGTATATATATGTATATATCTAAGAATATAGATATAATATATACATAGATATAGATTATAATATATATAGATAATAATAGATAGATATATATATTCTATAGAGATATATATCTATAGAGATATATTAAGATATATATTAATATATATAAGATATAATCTATATATTATCTATAGAAATATCTATATAGATAATCTATATATATTTATTATATTATATTAAAATATATATATAATATATAATATTATATATCCTATATATATATATAGATATAAATAGATAGATATATAGATATAGATATATAGATATATAGATATATAGATATATAAAGATATATAGATATATATATATATTACACTATATATATATATATATATATTAATTATATAGATATAGAAGATATGATAGATATTATATATAGATTACATATAATATATAATATACATATATTATATAATAATATACATATACACATTATACCACATATACACATGATACAATCCATATAGTATATATATATATTATATATATAATAGATATATTTATATATATCGATATACTAGAATATATAGATTAGATGATCATATATATACACACACATATACATATACATATATACATACATACATATATATATATATATATATATATATATATATATATATATATATATATATATATATGACGTATATATATATCTATATATATATATATATATATATATATATATATATATATATATATATATATATACTATATATACGTATATACGTATATATATACATATATATATATATATATATATATATATATATATATATATATATATATATATATACATAGTGGTACCTCGAGATACGAAATTAATCCGTTCCGAGGCGGCCTTCGTATCATGAGTTTTTCATATCTTGAACTGCATTTTACATGTAAAATCCCTAATCCGTTCCAAGCCCTACAAAAACACCCAAGTAAATTATATTTCCAGGCTTACAACACATGTTCTAGGGTTACGACACCGATCCGACGGAAGCAATATGACTCCAAAAAGGCAAAATACTGTACATACTTGAGTGATATTCAACTGCATGTAATGTTCAACCCCATTTTTACTACATATATTAGGACATTAGCATATGTCCCTTTGCAATAAGCCTAGCCTATGTTAGTAGTTGTTACTGTAGCCTGGTCTATGATTCTGACATCTAAACCTAAGAAGCTAAATGCTTAGAATATGCCAATATAATGTATAAATAATCAGTATGTACTCATTTCAAATAATTATTAATTAATCATTAACTATAATACAAACACAAACAAAAAAAAACTTTCCAACTGTTTGTTTACATCCAGCACTTACGAGTACCAAACAATCGCCAAGCAATCCTTTTTCCTAGCACACAGTAAGCCATAAATTTTCATTATCTCTCTTCAACTAATGAAACTACCAAACAGTATAATAACCATTCATTTCTATTCTTTCTTCTATCTTTACTTAATGAAGATACAGAGTTACTGACTGCTATAATGAAACATATACGTAATGTCAAAACAGAAGAAGAATTCTAGAAAATGCGTATTTGTTGGCTTCGATGATAGCAGTCTGATTTACTTTATATTTTATGATATCTAATTCACAATTTGTTTTATTAAATGTATTGCATGTACAGTGGTACCTCGAGATACGAAATTAATCTGTTCCGAGGCGGCCTTCGTATCATGAGTTTTTCGTATCTTGAACTGCATTTTACATGTAAAATGCCTAATCCGTTCCAAGCGCTACAAAAACACCCCAGTAAATTATATTTCCAGGCCTACAACACATGTTCTAGGGTTACGACGCCGATCCGACGGAAGAAATATGACTCCAAAAAGGCAAAATACTGTACATACTTGAGTAATATTCAACTGCATGTAATGTTCAACCCCATTTTTACTGCATATATTAGGACTTTAGCATATGTCCCTTCGCAATAAGCCTAGCCTATGTTAGAGGTTACTACTGTAGCCTAGTCTATGATTCTGACATCTAAACCTAAGAAGCTAAAAGCTTAGAATATGCCAATAAAATGTATAAATAATCAGTATGTACTCATTTCAAATAATTATTAATTAATCATTAACTATAATACACAAACAAAACAAAAAAAACCTTCCAATCACTTTTCCTAGGACACAGTAAGCCATAAATTTTCAATGCCTAAAATATTCAAGATTAAATGAGGAAGAGAGCAATATCATGTGGTAGAAGAGCAGGTCTTGGAAGATGCAGAACACTGGATGTGAAGCAGATCTGAGATGAGAGAGTGGTAAGAAAAATAGCAAAAATAGCATCAAGAACCTGGATGAAGCGGAAAGTGCTCTAAGGTCCTGGTAATTAGAAATATATAATTGATTAAAAGATCAATAATCTTTGGATTAACATGCAAAAAGATAAATGAAAAGGTTTTCGAAAGAGATTTCCCATAAGCAAAAAAAGCATTCAAAACTAAGGTAACCAGATTTCTGAGACAAAATCCAGGACATTTTCAGTTCAGAGGCATAAAACCTCCAAAACATGACATGTTTTTATCACTGAAAAACTAAAACAGGGACACTGCTCTTACCATTCATAAAGCAGTGTTCAAAATTTTCTCTCGCCCTATTTATCATGAATTGCAAAGAAATTTTATAAAAAAAAATTCAACTGATTAAATCAAGGTAGGTTATAATTTAATTGAACAGTATTAAAATTATCTATGGGTAAAACACCGCTTGATGACAGAGTGGTACTGTTGGGAAGGGAGGTAGTCAAGGACATGTATGCCAATACTGACAATTGTTAGGTGGGAAGTTTGGTTTTATGTTCTTGGAAGGTAATCTCCCATATTATGCCATACAAGGCTGCTTATCATTCCCCTATAGTCGATTCATTTAAGGTAGATTCTTGCGCCTACGAGACGTTTGTTTGGCGGCCTCTGATTGGCTGGTACCGGGAGGTAGACCGCTCGCTCATTGTGTCATATTTTCGTCTGTGACTTAGAAAACATGCAGTATGTTTATATTTCTTCATATATCTCACGTTTTCCAAAATATAATAAAGTTTTGGTCATACCAAAGGATTCGGTATTTATTGTACAACTAAATAATCTTTTCCTGAAGCCAATTAGATAAAACACAAAGGAATTACAACGAATAAAAGTGAAGAGAAAAAATTTCAATCTTTACACCTGTTTTTATTTATCATCGGATTTTTAATAAGTCATACGATCAAGATGAATTAAAACTTGTATTTTCATATAATAAAATCACCCTGCATATGCTGGTGCTTTCAGATTTTGGATGCGTGTAATATTTGAAGAGAAAATGAAGAACATGTCTTATTATTTTGCAGCCGTACTTGACTCAGCCTGATTGGAAATCTATCTCTCTTGATTATTTGTTGTTTATTATTTCACTGAGATTATTATTTCATATCACTCAAATAAGTCTCTGATGTCTCTTTCATTTGAAAATATATTCATAAAATAAAATTAGAAACAATATCTTGAGACAACCTGATTAAAGTTTAGGCTGAGTTGAAGAGTGTGAAGTCGTCTTTCCACGAGTTCAACTTCTTTGCTGGATTGAATGCCCAGCAGCCCGCATGGGTCTGAGCTAACATACCAGATGCATCCATCTGATTATTATTATTTTTTTTCCTTATCAGATATGCCCAGACATACTATATGATATTTGATTTAAAATGTTCGACAGTTATAATGGAAATTCTGTGTATTTATTTTCAGAAAATGTAATAATATAACATGGTAAATATTGTCGAAACTGCAAACTTTTATATCGCTAATTGGCAACTCAAATCTCTCGCTGAGACGACAAACGCAACGACGACGCCTTGCAGATCTTTCTCTCAGCAATACCGTCAAACTTGAATCATTTACTGATGCAACATAATAAGACATATTTTCCATTTTCTCCTCACATTTTACACGCATCCAAAATCTGAAAGCACCAGCGTATTCAGGATGAATTTGTTGTATGAAAAAACAAGTTTTATTTTATCTTAATCGCGTTAATGATGCAAAATCCGATGATAAATAAAAACAGGTATAAAGAATTAAATGCTTCTCTTTTCACTTTTACTTGTTGTAATTCCTTTGTGTTTTATCTTATTGATTTCAGGAAAAGATGACTTAGTTGTACAATTAATACCAAATCCTATGGTATGACCAAAATTTTCCTATCTTGAGCAAAGCGTGAGTTGATTGAAGAAATATAAACATATTATTGGTAGTTTTCTAAGCCACAGTAGAAATTAATGAGACTGAGCGAGCGGCCTACCTCCCAGTACCAGCCAATCAGAGGACGCCAAACAAACGTCTCATAGGCGCAAGAATCTACCTTAAATGAATCGACTATAGTTATATACAATGTACTACACATACAGTGTGCAAGTAGTACAGTGTGCAACTATGAAGTATCGTTTGGTCAACAATTTTTTTTTCCTGTATTCCAATTTCGGATCTTTCAGTTACAGTGAAAACTGAGGACATTTTCAGGGACAGCAGTAGCCGGGGACAGGTCACTGAAAATGGTTTCCAGGGACGTCTGGTCGCCCTAATTCAAACAAACAAACCTCATGCATAAGGTCTGCATTACATACTTTGAGCAAAAGAAGTTTAGGTGCTCATGTAGAAAATGGAGATTTTGAAAAGAAAAGACTATTGAATGCTAAGATTCATGGCTAGATTGAGGTTGGGGGTTGATCTTACTGATAAGGAAATGGAGATATAATGAGTGCCTTGGCTGGAAAATACTGAAATTTCCAAGATTAAGATGGTTTGGGCATATGGTGAAAAGCAATGTAAATAACATCAAGAAATTCACAATCAAAGCTGTAGTAGACATGGAAGTAACAAGAAAAATATCCTTATTAAGTCTCATGAAATAAAGAAAAATTACAAACTATTTCTTTTAAACTGTTCCATAACTGATGTAGGGTTTTTTTTTCAGCTTAGACCATCTTTGAAATAAAATTTGCATTGTTCATCTATTACTTATAAAGATGTGTGTATCTTCAGTCAATTTGTTTCTTTCATGCATGAACACCCACATGTTCTTTCCAATCTACTCTGGTTTTTGCACTTAGTTTTCTGGATTCAAATGTAGTCTAGGTCCATATTTGACCAGATGGAAATTCAAAAAACAAAGTGCAAAAGCCAGAAGAGATGGGGAAGTACACAATTCCCTTCAACCCTACATGAATGCAAGTCGATGTTCATACATGCAAAAAAAAATATACTGAAGACACACAAAACATCCATATAAAATACATGGACAAGGAATAAAGGAGCAATGCAAATATATATTTCAAAGGTGGTCAAAGCTAAAAAATAAAGGGACCTTCACCAGTTGTGGAACAACTACAAAAAAATTGTTTGTACTCTGCAAAAACGCTTTATCTTCATAAAAATATCCATTACTTCTTTTTATGGTCACCTTCATAGACCGCGTTACTATTAGTAATATGATAACACCTATATCAATATAAACTCTCTATTGCATGCCATTTATCTCAAGCACATCTGTGCACAGCACCACCAATCATTGTTATTATAAATAAACAATGGCTTAATCAGACTACTGATTTATCATTAACAAAATAAACAGAAATAGTTAAATGCAAAATATAATCACAATAATTTAACACAGTCTTATGACACATTTTAAATGAGAGTAAATTGATGTAATTGCTAAAGAATATTTTCATGCATCAAACATTCATAGGTGAAACACTGGAGATGAAAAGCATCTAGTCTAAGCATTTGCATTTGATCCTCCCTTGAACTACAGAATTAGTCACTGCTGACATTTTGAAAAGCCTGACGGATCATCACTTAAGTTTAATCTCTATAATAAGGTTTCTTACCTCTTGCAAGACTCTGCTTAACACTGTAGTCTGGGTTTCTTCACCTGAATTTTTCTCAGTCTGCTTACAGTGTGCCTCTCTTCTCAGCTGATCTATCAGTTTCAGGGATAGAGATCTCCCTGTTCCTTCATATCCAGACACAGTCGAGGACAGGAAAACCAAATATGGCCCAAGAAGTTTCTGAACAAGAGGTAGCGGGATGGCTGCAGCTTCATCAATAACAACTATTTCTGCTTGACCCAAGCAATGGCTCTCATTTGGTAAGATGTACTGTGAAAGAAAAGGTTTTATGAAAATCCTGAAGGTACTGGTAACTTGGTTTATACTACTGTATTTATAGCTTTAGTATTTCTTATACTAAACCACCATATGAAGAACTTATCTGATGCATTTTAGGCTCTTTTAAGTATTTTTTTATTCTGATTTTGATATTCAGACTTATAATAGGTATCCAGGCTGGTGCAATTACTCCCCTAAAAGGTCTAATTTTTATCTAAATTTTTAGGAACTTTTTAAAATATTAATCATACTGAAAGTTGATTTAGATAAAGTTACACTTTTAGGTTTATTATTGATATTTTATCATAAACAAATATGAGGCATATATTATTTTTAGGTTATTAAAGATACTCTGGAAATCTATTCAAATCTTGGTCACTAATATGGATCGACATCATGTTTAATAGTAACAAATATTTAACACATACATGTGACATATAAGACAAAACAACACAATTTAATTTTAATATATCTGGACTTCCAACATTTTCCTCTTACATGACCATTAGTATACAGTAAGTTTTCAAGTGATTTGTTCACAAATCTGTAACTTCCTCATAGGTGCTTATAAGAGGCAATACCTTTGTCTTTAATATTCAGTTTTTATTAGTAAATCACTTCAATTCAACTTTCCATTTTATTGCTGAAGAATTTGGTAAAAATACTCAAAAATAAAAAGTTTTCCATTCAGTTCTGATAAGGAAATGAAGCTTCTAGATGCATTCAATTAGTTCATTTGT
This sequence comes from Macrobrachium nipponense, assembly GCF_015104395.2. Lineage (NCBI taxonomy): Eukaryota > Metazoa > Arthropoda > Malacostraca > Decapoda > Palaemonidae > Macrobrachium > Macrobrachium nipponense. The sequence goes on along the minus strand of NC_061110.1, from coordinate 51,784,288 downwards.
GGGCTACACCCAGTTATTAAATAAAGTTACATAATGCCTAAGCAAAAGAATAGCTTTGCAGTCATGCACTTTCATTACAGCACTGAAATACATGTAGCAGAAAGGCTGAGTCTATAACATAAATATCATTAAATCAACAGAGATTATTTATTGAGTTAAGTATACTTCATACTTCATATTATATACTTAAATTTGATCTATATTACAGTATCAGTAGTCCCTCATTTATATACACACTTGGCAACATATGAAGTACCTGTAGCTCAGTCACTTTAGAATCTTTAGGCAGTTCATTTTCTCTTTGTTTGGAGCCTTCGACCATTTATTATTATTATTATTAAAGTAGTAACCAGATCATTGAGCTGACGTTCAGCTCTCATCAGGCTAGCCAAAAGGATTAGAATAATATACCAGGTCTAGGTCTGAGGCCAAGCACTAGGACCAAATAGATAATTGAGTATGATTATGAATGAACTAAAATTAAAATTAAAAACTGCACAAAGGCATATGCTCTCATACTGGAGCACGCACACACAATAAATACATTTACTCATGCTTCCATACTATACACTAATATAGGGATATAGGGTACTAGTATTAAAATTTAGAATAAGTAACATTTAAAAAAAAAATTTTAATTCAATAAATGCTTTTATTTTTTACTTATTTTCATATTTTATTAATTAAATAAATCACAGTTCCCATTAACATCAAAATCAGAACTGAAAATGCAAAAGATTCTGACAAAATTTCCTTCATTGATTTATTTACAAAAGATGATAGTTGCTGTTGGGCATACTTTGGGTACTCACACAATACCTATATGGAGACATGTCAGAATTACTCTGGTTCTTCATTCCATATATACTATTGCCATTTACTTAAAATACTCACCTTTGTGAGTGTTACAATAAAAAAAAGGGATATTTACATTTGATTGTACCGTATGTGTTGCTTCTTTAGTTGCTTTGTCAGCCTCTTCCTTACCTTTGATCCCTATATGGGCAGGGATCTAACATATTTCTACATTCTTCCTATTATTATATAACTTATGAAGTAACAACTTACTTTGTTGTACAATATTATTTTTTGGTTTGTAACCCTGAATAGCTTCTAAAACGCTTCTCCAGTCACTAAAATTAACTCCGGTCACTTAAAATCACATAGTTATTGAGTGACGTTTTATTAACCCTTAAACACCTATTGGACGTATTTTACGTCGACAAAAATTGTCTGTCGGGTGCATAATTGACATAAAGTACATCAAAGCTAAAAATGTTTTTTTAAATATTCATGGAAAAATAAGTTATAGGCCTACATGGCAAAAAATTTTCAATCACGCGCCTTGAGTGATGCTGGGAGTTCACGGATCAAGCTGTTGTTTTGTTTACAAGCGTTACCCAGCCGCCCATGCGCGAATTGCTTTCTTCTCGCACCAGCAAGCATCAGCGATGCGTCATCCGAGAGTGATCTTTTGTCGCATTTGTGTTTTGCCAAACTTTTGCGAGTTTAAGTATTTGTGGTGGTACAAGATGTACATAGAGATGTCTCAACGTCGAATGGAGCGCGAAAGGCGCGTTTTGCCTGTCGGTAGGGATTGTCTGAGACGTACTTTGGACTTGGATGCTGGAGAGGGACCAAGCAACCAAAATGACCCAGCTTCTCGACGCCGTTTCGTGCACCCTTGTGTGGCCGAAAGTGTCCAAGCACCACATCGTGTGCCTTTTGCAACCCCTAGGAGTCATCGGGGTGTCCTGAGGGGCATTCATAGACATGTGGGAGGCCTCCAACAAAAGGACATTGACGATTACTTGTTGGAGCTCGATTGAGAGCAGCTCGCAAGTCCTCATTTTGATGGCAGTTGGTCATCTGGTAACAAGGACTCCCGATGTAAGTGATTAATATTTGCCCCCAATGTCCATACGGGAGTCACAGGCTGAAAGTGAGTTGGAATTTAGTGGTTTTAGTGCATATGAGGGGGAGTCTAGGGAGTTGTCGAGTTTTGTTGTTGAGGACGAAACAGAAAGCAAGGGCGAAAGCGAGGGAGATGGGCCAGTGGGGGGGGGGATTAGAGTGCGAAACCGTACCCGAGCACGTGCGCCGTGCGTGTAGAAGGTCGCAACGTCGCGCTATTGTAGGTGAAGGCCGTTCCTCCTAAAGTGACGAGGGGTGGTCGGAGGACCCCACCTAACATGCACCCATTCATGGCAGCAACTGTACTCACCGTACCTGTTCCTCTAACTGCTCTGAGGTTCATTCAGCTGTTTCTGATGCGGTAATTGCTGGAATACCTAGTAGCAGAGACGATGGACTATGCTCAGTACTGCCGTGATGAACTGCGGGCAACGTTATCTTATAGCTGGCAGGGCAGCAACTTCACGGACATGGCACATTTTTTGGGGCTCCACATTTTTTTTGGAATGATGCCTGCTGCCGACATCAGGCAATACTGGAGGTGGAATTTTTTTTAAGTACCCCCAATGTACCTGGCATTATGACCCGTGATAGTTTCCTGAGATTGGACAGGTATTTCAATGCCTTTAACCCTCTTACGCCGAAGCAGTAAAAAAAAAATTGTCTCCCGTGTGCCGGAGGTGTTTCAGAGTGAGCGCGGAAGAGAAAAAAATATTTTTTTCAAAAAATTACAGCCCGCTTAGTTTTCAAGATTAAGAGTTCAATTTTGGCTCCTTTTTTTGTCATTGGCTGAAGTTTAGTAAGCAACCATCAGAAATGAAAAAAATTATCATTATCATATATAAATAATGCGATATATGATAAGCGCAATAAAAAACGAAAGTTCCATAATATAATTGTATTCCAAATCGCGCTTGTGCGCAAAACAGTTTTAAAGGTAACAAGTTACTTTCTTTTTTCGTTGTAATGTACACTAAATTGCAATCATTTTGGTATATAACACATTGTAAAACAATAAAAGCAACACAGAGAAAATATTATCACAAAATAATGCATGAATTCATAACGCACGGACGTAAACAAATATTTTTTTCAAAAATTCACCATAAATCTAAATATTGTCCTAGAGACTTCCAATTTCTTTCAAAATGAAGACAAATGATTGAATATTACTATACTGTAAGAGTATTAGCTTACAATTGCAGTTCTCGACCATATCTGACGAGTAAAAGTTGACCGAATGTAAAATTTTTTTATATATATATTTTTTATATGTAATTATTTCAGAAATAAGAAAAGCTACAACCTTCAAATATTTTTCGTTTTATTCTACATGAAATTGCGCACATTTCATATATAAAACTCTATGAAAATGCCTAATATGAAACGGAGCAAATATTCCGAGAATGGGACGTATGCATTTCGGAGATTTGTGGCGGAGGAATCCGCGCGCGGTAGGGAAAGGAAAGATTTTTTTTTTAAATTCACCATAAATCTAAATATTTTGCTAGAGACTTCGAATTTGT
>NC_061110.1:51773348-51775848 GCF_015104395.2 Macrobrachium nipponense | reverse complement strand
TACAGGAATATGAATGATATTAAGGTAAGTAGCGTTTTTCAGAAGAATTCCATATACAGGTTTGAGAGCAATGGTGATAAAGGATTTCCCATTGCCATGCCAAAAATTTGTTGATAAAATTCACCATTGAATATAAACTTACAATCACAAATGCACAAACTCGTGAGTGAAATAATGTGACTTATAGGTAGAGGTAATTCATGCTGAGTTAGTTCATTGCTAAGATATTCTAAAATAGAGTCTATAGGGACTTTAGTAAAAAGAGAACATACGTCAAAACTAACGAATCTATCAGTAGGGCAAAGAGCAATTTTGTATAATTTATCAACTAAATCTAGAGAATTATATATGATGAAGAACGGAGATGGTTCCAAGTAACGGGGACAAGATCTTAGTGATATATTTCGAGAGTTTATATGAAATTGAACCAACAGTACTGATAATAGGCCGCATAGGGTTATTTTCTTTGTGCGTTTTGACTAATCCATATAAGTAAGGTAGCGAAGGAGAATTGACTGACAATTTGCCTAGTAGTTCTGTTTTATCTTTAAGGATACTTTTCACTATGCTATTGAAGTTTTTTATGACTTGATCAAGAGGATTTTTTGTTAGTTTTTATAAGTCACATCATCATCCAGTAGGGCTTGCATACGTGATATGTAGTCAGCTTTATCTAAAATTACTATACTATTTGACTTATCCGCTTTTGTGATGTGGATAGTATTGTCCTTTTTAAGATCGGTAAAACTTTTCTTATAGCGAGCAGGGAAGTTACTTTCATGCTTAACATTGGCAGCTCCGTAAACAATACCTTTAATCATGTCGACATGATTTTGAGAAGATCACAATATTTTTCAAATTTACTTAGGGAGACGAACCAATCATTAAAGCCGAAGGTCTACTTGTTGCAAAGAAAGATAAACCATATCCAAGCGCACTCACAACATTTTCACTATTTGTTTACTAGATAAGTTAAACAACACAATCTTGACGTGCCACAATTAGTCAATCACTGCTATCAATAAGATTTTTTAGTTTTCTGTCGAGTTTCCTTTTCAGGGCATCTGTAGTCCTAGTAGTTTTCGTAAATTTCCCGTCGCAGCGAGTCCTTCCAATCAGCCGGGATAGAATGATTGAAAGAGATCCTTGTTCTTTCCAGTTCCTTGAATTTTTCTTTCTCTTCTTGCTTGGCGGCTGCTATGTGCTGTTTCAACATCATGGCACTAAATTCATTGAATGGGTGATTGTCATATCTTCTTAGACGGCGTGGCAGCAAGGATTTGGGAGCACTTGTTCAGAAAGGCACTTCTTCAGGAACTTAAGACGAATTCTGGTTGAATGTGCAGCCACAAGAGACTTGGAGAAGGTTTAGTGACAACACATCTCAAAAGAGGAAAAGGAGGAAACAGGATAGCGAAAGTAAACGTGGCCCTCATATGTATAACAGAATCACGAAAGTTAGGAACGTGATAAATCCATAAATAAAGATAAGTCAAATAGTTATAGTAATTTTAGATAAAGCTGACTACATATCACGTATGCAAGCCCTACTGGATGATGATGTGACTTATAAAAAAACTAACAAAAAATCCTCTTGATCAAGTACAAAAAACGTTCAATAGCATAGTGAAAAGTATCCTTAAAGATAAAAACAGAACTACTAGGCAAATTGTCAGTCAATTCTCCTTCGCTACCTTACTTTATATGGATTAGTCAAAACGCACAAAGAAAAATACCCTATGCGGCCTATTATCAGTACTGTTGGTTCAATTTCATATAAACTCTCGAAATATATCACTAAGATCTTGTCCCCGTTACTTGGAACCATCTCCGATTCTCATATATATAATTCTCTAGATTTAGTTGATAAATTATACAAAATTGCTCTTTGCCCTACTGATAGATTCGTTAGTTTTGACGTATGTTCTCTTTTTACTAAAGTCCCTATAGACTCTATTTTAGAATATCTTAGCAATGAACTAACTCAGCATGAATTACCTCTACCTATAAGTCACATTATTTCACTCACGAGTTTGTGCATTTGTGATTGTAAGTTTATATTCAATGGTGAATTTTATCAACAAATTTTTGGCATGGCAATGGGAAATCCTTTATCACCATTGCTCTCAAACCTGTATATGGAATTCTTTGAAAAACGTTACTTACTAATATCATTCATAATCCTGTAAAGTGGTATCGTTACGTTGATGATTGTTTAGCTGTTCTTCCTGTCGGTATTGATGTAAATGATTTACTCTCTAAATTAAATAACCAGGTACCATCGATTAAGTTTACTCTAGAATTAGAAAAAGACAATTGCCTCCCTTTCTTAGATGTTTTGATACATAGAGAACCATTTCAATGTAAATTCAGTATTTATAGGAAACCGACTAACAACTTAACTTATGTTCATTTCTTCTCAGGCCACCATCTTAATATAAAAATATCAATTTTTTCCTCTATGTTTTTACGAGCATTACGAATTGCAGTCCACAATAAT
>NC_061110.1:51753348-51765848 GCF_015104395.2 Macrobrachium nipponense | reverse complement strand
TCCCCCCATATTCGCGGGGGATGTGCACCAGACCCCCCCGCGAATAGTTAAAATCTGCGAATGTTTGGAACCCCCTCTAAAAATGCTCATAAACCCCTATCCTAAACATGCAAATACCAAAGTATCCCTTAAAGACCATCCTTGATCAAATATACATAAAATATCCTATTATGGTTCATATTAATCTTTGAAATATTATTAATACTATTTTAAAGTAAATCTCACATTTTATGTTTATACATAAATACTTACTATGTACGTACTGAATGACTTAAGTTACGTATGTTAAAATAATTCAGTCCCCCCATAAGTATTCAGTCATGCACGTTTTCTTTCATACTGTTACTATTTGAGACATCCATTTTCTTTTTACAATGGAACAATGGAAATGTGAAGTCACAAATACCAAATGTCTATTTAAAGTATTATCCTACATCAAATATACCATTGAATTGGTATTATTAATATCATTTTAAAGTAATCTTAAACATTTTACCATTAGAAATATATAAACAGCCAATAGCAGAGAGAGATGAGAGAGATGAGAGAGAGAGATGAGAAGGAGATTGAGAGAGAGAGAGAGGGAAGAAGGAGGTGAGGAGAAGAGAGAGAGGAGAGAGGGTTGTCCTTATTTAAAAAGAGTGAAGTGGATAGATTATTGTACTTCTTTAAAATACTATCACATATGAATTTTGAATATAGTTATATTACTATTATTATTATTATGAAAAATCATTAATAAACATACACATGTACCATAGAAATTCTCTCATCAGTAAAAGAGAGAGGAGAGAGAGAGAGTTTTACATTATTTCGTAAGATATGGCAGTACAGTTGTTGGACCCCAGCCAACTCGGCTTGCTACTGGAATTCTGAGAGAGAGATGCGGGGTAATGAGCATTTTCTTCATTCCTTCTTACGTAATTCTTTTTTATTTATAAAACTAAAATCTTGCTAATTCACTTTAGTATTTTCTTTAATGAAGTTATTTATTCATACATCGCTTAAGAGAGAGAGAGAGGAGGAGAGAGAGAGAGAGAGAGAGAGAGAGAGAAAGGAGACGAGAAGAGAGAGAGAGAGATTATCGTAGTATTTGTAAAATACTTTCACATATGATTTTTGTTAATACAGTTATTATTATTATATTATTGAAAAATATTAATAAACATATTAACGCATTATATGTACCATAAAAATCTCTCATCTCAGTAAAAGAGAGAGAGAGAGAGAGAGAGAGAGAGAGAGAGAGCGGAGAGAGAGAGAGAGAGAGAGGGGGGGGGGGTGGTGGATCATTAACTTGATACGTATATCTGAGTTTTAGTACCTTGAGTTAGAGAAAGAATCTGACTGGGATTTCCTTCGTTCTTCCATAATTTTTTAAATTTATAAGCTAAAATCTTACTATTTCACTATGGTATTTTCTTTAATGAATTGATATTATTGCTGTATAAAATTAATATTAATATTTGAAATAATAAATCATTTATTTATCATACAAAAAACATACATCTTAGTAGTAGAGAGAGAGAGAGAGAATTATTATTTTTATTATGTGATATCATTTAAACTTATTATAAATTACTAATACAGTATTAATCAAAATTGAATATTTGAAAACTAGTAAATCATTTTTGTATCATAAAAATGTATTTAGTCATGAAAATAAACATCAAAATACACTAATTAGTGATTATTTTCGTCGGAAAATTACCCCCGCGAATGGGCGAGTCCGTCCGCGAATAATTTCTAGATAGATTCCAAAGAAAAATCCGCGAATGTGTGAGTCCGCGAGTCCGGAGAACGCGAATATGGGGGGAACACTGTATGTCTGTATGTATAGTATATATTGTATGTATGTATATATATATATATATATATATATATATTTATATATATATATATATATATATAAATATTATATATGACTGGTAAAATGTTCTGTTCCAACAGTATTCCATCTAATAAAAGGAGCCCATAAAAGCACCAAAATATAGAGAGAAAAGTACTATATTTCAGAGACTGCTGTCTCGACTCTCTTCAAGTATATGAATGAGAAAAGCTTACAGAAAAGGTGGTATTTATACCAAAGATCCATCCACAGGTAAGCCAAATTAGGTCACCTCCGCTGATAATCTTCCTTTAATCTTCTTAAGCGTTGGTTGAATAAAAACTGTCGATCACATCTGAATCCCATGCTCCTTTTGAGATGTTCATTACCTGCCTCTCTTTTATTAAGTCAGATTCCATCATTTGACTCCTGTACCAGCAGTTGCTGCTATAAATTATACGTGACAAATTCCAGTTTATTCTATGGTTATGTTCATTTATATCGTTGAAAATAGCGGAGTTCTGTTGTCCATACCTAACTGACCGTTTGTGTTGTATTAATCTCTGGGGAAGTGATTTTCCTGTGAATCTGATTAAGACATGTAGATGATATTCTTACATTTTGGGATAATAGGTGGGCAATTTTAATGAATTCCTTCCAAAATTAAAAGCATTAGTGCCCTGCATCAAATTTGAAGTTGAATGGGAAACAGACAACAAAATTCCTTTTCTTGATGTTTTAATAATCAGACACGACAGAATACAAATTTGCCCTATACAGAAAACCAATGGTGTCACTTTCGTACAATCACTATTTTAGCTATCACAACATTGCTATCAAGATAGGTGTAGCTAGCAACGAATTTGTTCTACAGATTTCCTGGAAACAGAATTTGAACTAATTCGTAAGCAACTTTCGTCTTTAAAGTATCTTGACCATATAATTGAGAAATCAATTCAAAAAGCAAACGTAATTCTCTACCGACCCCCTCAAAACAAGACCAAAGAGACACTCAACAATAAAATAAAAATTCCTCACCTGGACAGGATTAAGATAGTGACTCAGACCCTCGGAAAATCTAACCCTTTTGCATTTACTTAACCAAACACCTTAGCCAAATCCCTGATTAACGTCCAACAAAAGACATTCCCCAAGGAAAGTCCCTAGCACAATATTTCAATTTATGGTGAATTTAAAAAAAAAAAAAATTTACGTCCGCGTGGTATCTCGGTCGCAAATCTCAGAAATGCTTGAGTCACTTTGTAGTAATTTTTGCACCGTGTTATATTAGCCATTACAGAAAGTTTTATATATGAAAATGTGTGCAATTTTATGTAGAATACAAAAAAAATAACTCATGGTTCTAGCTTTTATCATCTTTGAAAAATTTGCATGTAAATCACGATAAATAGAAAAAATTTGACATTTGGTCAGCTTTGACTTGACTGAAATGGTTGAAAAACACAATTGTAAAATAAAACTCTTACAGCCTAGTAATATTCCATCATTTACCTTCATTTTGCAACAAACGGGAAGTCTATAGCACAATATTTCGATTTATGATGAATTTTTGAAAAAAAACTTTTTCCTTCCCTCCGCGCGCCGTATCTCGGCCACAAATCTCCGAAATAATTGAGTCACTTTGTCTTAATTTTTGCACCATGTTATATTAGCCATTACATAGTGTTTTATATATGAAAATGTGCGCAATGTCATGTAGAATACAACAAAAAATAACTCATGGTTCTAGCTTTTATCATTTTTGGAAAATTAGCATATAAATCATCATAATGAGAAAAAATTCGACATTCAATCAACTTTGACTTGTCTGAAATGGTTGAAAAACGCAATTGTAAGCTAAAACTCTTACAGTCTAGTAATATTCAATCATTTACCTTCATTTTGCAACAAACGGGAAGTCTCTAGCACAACATTTCGATTTATGGTGAATTTTTGAGAAAAACTTTTTCCTCCCCCCCACATTATCTTGGCCGCAAATCTCAGAAATTCTTTCGTCACTTTGTCGTAATTTTTGCACCATTTTATATTAGCCATTACATAGAGTTTTATATATGAAAATGTGCACAATTTCATGTAAAATACAAAAAAAAAATATCTCATGGTTGTAGCTTTTATCATTTTTGACAAATTTGCAAATAAATCACGATAAATAGAAAAAATTCTATATTTGGTCAACTTTGACTAGACCGAAATGGTCGAAAAATGCAATTGTAAGCTAAAACACTTACAGTCTACTAATATTCAATCATTTACCTTCTATCTGTTTCCTGCTTGAATTATCATGTAGCGTTTTCTTTTTAGACTATATAATTTTAAAATTTGTAGTCTTTCCCAGTAGTCACAATCCTTAACTTCTTCTATTCTAGCTGTAAAGGACCTTTGTACACTCTATTTGTGCAATATCCTTTTGATAGTGTGGGTACCATATCACATTGCAATATTCAAGTGGACTATGAACATACGTTATATAAAGCATAATCCTGTGTTCAGCTTTTCTTGTTTTGAAGTGCCGAGAGAGAGAGAGAGAGAGAGAGAGAGAGAGAGAGAGAGAGAGAGAGAGAGAGAGAGAGAGAGCCCCATCATATATTTCCCCATCAAGCAAAATGAGAGAGAGAGAACCATAAATGGGCACCATCATATTTCCCCATCAAGCAAAAACAGAGAGAGAGAGAGAGAGAAGAGGTGAGGAGGAGAGCAGGAGGAGTAGATGATGAGGAGGAAGAACGAAGAGAGAGAGAGAGAGAGAGAGAGAGAGAGAGAGAGACTCCTTACGATACGATATCAAAAGATTGAAATGAACCTATATAGGAAACACTTCTTCCCCTTCGCCATACATGAATCTTTTCCAGAGAGAGAGAGAGAGAGAGAGAGAGAGAGAGAGAGAGAGAGAGAGAGAGAGAGAGAGAGAGAGAGAGAGAGAGAGAGAGTTACAAGGATTAAGATGTCTCAAAGACTTGTTAGTCCATCCAAAAAGACACTGTGTGTTCACTTATCTCTAGGAGCAGGTTTTACTGTGCATTCACAGTGTCCTAATGATCTTGTCTAGTGTTCTTTTAAGCTCTTCCATATTGTTACTGTTTACAACTTCTGGTGGCAGTTTATTCCATGTGCCACTTATTTGTATGTGAAGAAGTTCCTGCAATAAGATGTGTTGTATCTCTTCAGCTCTAGTTTCCATCCATTATTTCTTGTCTGGCTTTTGATTAACATAAATAAGTTACTGTCTACTTTTGTTATGCCTTTCAATATTTTTAATGTTCTTATTAGTTGTCCTTGCAATCGTTGTGTTTCTAAGCCATATATGTTCAGGGTCTCTGGTCGTCTTTGGTAACCTATTTGCCTGATGGATGGAATTAGCTTTGTGGTTTTGCCAAATGTCCATCCTTCCTCCGTACATACTTTTTGTAACAAACTAAAACATAGAGCATTTCTCCTTGTCTGATTCCAGTCCTCACAACTGGTGACCTCCTGGATTAGGATGGCAGCAGCTCAGGCCACCTACCCCAGAAAACCTTCAACGGACCCATACGGCACTCAGTCTAGGTTCTCTGGTGCTCCTATCCGAGGTCGACCACAACGCCATTAGCAGACTCAAAATGGTAGGTCCTCTACATGAGTGTTTTGGCATTTATCTCACGGTTTGGACTGCCATTTACGACACCTGTTGACCGTAAGTGTGAGCTGGCAGACATGGAGAACTCAGTTCAAAGTAGTCTCCCGACCCGCGCCTTGATTGACATCCTTGCACATCGCCACCGTGCCGGCGGAGCCCCCACTCCATCAAACTGCTGCCCTCCTCCAGACAAAACGTTGCAGCCTGGCTACACCACGCGGATATCCAGTTCCGGCACCACGGCATCACCAGGGAAGGAACTGAGGCAGACCTCAGTACTGCAGCCTTCCCAGAGGACGTGTTAACCGCCTCGCCCCCTGGATAGCTAGCCAGCCTGGAGCACTGCCCTACAAAGGCCTTAAGACCCAGCTCATCCAGGCCTTCTCCCCAAAGGTCCCCAAGAGAGCCACCCATATCTTCGACCTGGTGGTCAACCCCATGACCACCGCGGACCTGAGGCTAGCCTGGCACAAGCTCCAGGACCTGGTACTACTGCTGGAGGTGGACCACCAAGAATGCAGGAAGGAGGTAAGTCTCCTTAGACAGCTCTTCCTCTGCCAACTCAAGCCACATGTCCGCAGTCAGATCCCTGACACGGAGGACCTGGACATGGAGAGACCGGTAGAGAGGGACTCCAGCCTGTTCACCAACACCCAAGCTGCAAAACTCTCTGCCCCACCATCAGCCAACATCCTGCAGTAGGGGGAACCCTAGGAGGCAGGGATTAGCACAGCCTTCCAGAGAAGAAGAACCTAGCAACCCCGCCAGGACAACAGTTGGTGCTGCTTCCACCAGAAGTTTGGCAGTAAGGCGAGGATGTGTGAGTACCCCTGCTCCTTCATGCCTCCAAAAAACGACAGAGGCAGCGCCCAATGATGGCCCCCCTAGTAGCGGCAGTAACAATGTCTCGCCCCAGAGGATTTTACGCTGAGGACACCATCTCTGGCCACAGGATGTTGGTCGACACTAGTGCAATGCAGTCGGGTTACCGCCATCAGCAGAGGACTGCAGCCACGTCCCCAACACCCCAACCGCCCTCGTAGCCGCCAACAGAATCCCCATCTGCTCCTATGGCACTAGGAACCAGACTATCGCATTCCAGGGACCAACCTACACCTGGCCCTTCATCATCGCCAACGTACCAATCCCTCTCGTTGGGGTGCCTCTCGCTCACTCACCACAGGACCCAGGGGACCCACCATATGCTTTGTTTTTCCCCACAGGTACGCCTCTCCTACAAGAGTTCCCAGACGTCTTCCAACCCGAGTTTTGCCAGGTGGGAGGGGCCGTGCCCAAGCACGATGTACACATTTGCGGATTTCTCTTGGGAACGTTTCCCCGCATTATTCGCGGAAAAATCGCACATTCGCATTATTTTTCTATGAGAAATATCCACAAATTCCTGTTCTTTTATCAATTTCATCATAAAATGCACTTTTTGTAATAATGCTATTGAAAAACCAAGTATAATAAATTTTAGTGGGATTTTCTTGAGTTTTAACTAACAAAATAGGTGTTTTTATAGGGGTTCCAACTATTTGCAGATTCAAACTATTCATGGGGGGTCTGGTACGCATCCCCCGCAAATACGGGGGACCACTGTATACCATTACATCTACACCAAGTTCTGCCACCTCCTGCCGAAGCTCCTTCAGGAAGCCAAGAGCGCATTCGCGGATATGGAGCAGATGGGTATCTGCAGCAAGGCTGCGAGCCCGTTGGCATCCCCCCTCCACATGGTGAAGAAGGCAGATGGTACATGGAAGCCCTGCAGCGACTACCTCGTCACCACACCCGACAGTTACCCCCAGCCAAACATGCAAGACCTCACCGAGTCTCTCCACAGAGCAAAGATCTTCTCTAAAATCGACATCTTCAAGTCCTACTTTCAGGTTCCCATACATCACGATGACATCCCAAAGATGACGATGATCATGGCCTTCAGGTCCTTCATGTTTGCCTTCTTCACCTTCGGCCTGAGGAATGCCAGAGCCACCTTTCAGCGCCTTATGGACAGCATCCTCAGCGACCTACCCTTCTGAGTCTGCTATGTGGGTGACATCCTCATATTTTCCAGATTGCTGGAGGAGCACCTGAACCACGTCTGGGCTGTCCATATATGAAAATGTGCACAATTTCATGTAGAATACAACAAAAAACAACCCATGGTTGTAGCTTTTATCAGTTTTGAACAATTTTCATATAAATAACGATAAGTGGCAAAATTTCAACCTTCGGTCAACTTTGACTCGGCTGAAATGGTCAAAAAACACAATTGTAAGCTAAAACTATTACATTCTAGTAATATTCAATCATTTACCTTTATTTGTCAACAAATTGGAAGTCTCTAACACAATATTTCGATTTATGGTGAATTTATGAAATAAACTTTTTCCTTCCGAAGAAATCATAAATTTTTTCGTCCAATTTTCGTAATGTTTGCACCATTTTAAATTAGCCGTTACATAAAGTTTTACATATGAAAATATGCGCTACAAAATATAATTGAAGGTTGTAGCTTTTCTCATTTTCAAAATATTTGCATATAAATCACGATAAATAGAATAAAAACAACGTTCGGTCAACTTTGACTCTACCGAAATGGTCAAAAAATGCAATTGAAAGCTTACAGTCTAGTAATATTCAGTCATTTATCTTCATTTTGAAACAAATTCGAAGTCTCTAGCACAATATTTAGATTTATGGTGAATTTAAAAAAAAAACTTTTGACTTCCCTCCGCGCGCGGATTCTCCGCTGCAAATCTCCGAAATGCGTGCGTCGCATTCTCGTAATATTTGCTCCGTTCCATATTAGACACTTCATAGTTTTATATATGAAAATGTGTGCAATTTCATATAGAATACAACAAAAAATAATTGAAGGTTGTAGCTTTTTTCACTTTCGAAATATTTGCATATAAAAAAATATATAAAAAAAATTCGACATTCGATCAACTTTAGCTCGTCCAAAATGGTCGAAAACTGCAATTGTAAGCTAAAACTCTTACAGTACAGTAATATTCCATTATTTATCTTCATTTTGAAACAAATTGGAAGTCTCTAGCACAATATTTAGATTTATGGTGAATTTTTGAATAAAAAAATTTTTTTACGTCCGTGTGTTATGAATTCATGCATCATTTTGTGATAATATTTTCTCTGTGTTGCTTTGATTGTTTTACAATGTGTTATGTACCAAAATAATCGCAATTTAGTGTACAATACAACGAAAAAAAATAAACTTGTCAGCTTTAACCGTTTTGCTCACAGCACGATTTGAATACAATTATATAGGAAATTTTGTTTTCGCGCTATCATTTCTAATGGTTGCATACTAAACTTCAGGCAATGACAAAAAAAGGAGCCAAAAATTAACTCTTAATCTTGAAAACTAAGCGCACTGATTTTTTGAAAAAAACATTTTTTCCGCTTTGGCGCTCACTCCCAGACCCCCCGGCATACGGGAGACGATTTTTATTATACCACTTCGGCGTTAAAGGGTTAACATAAGTTTGTAATATCTTTTGACTTTTGTTTATTTTTGGTTTCCACTTTATTATTTAATCACCTCATTTAGGAGGTGGTTTGCTGTTAACTATTTTTGTTGGACCCTCCCATTGGTTTGTGTGTTTTTCTTCTGTTTTTCATATTTGCGAGTGTGTGTGGACGTGTCCAGCAGTTACCAGTGGGCAATGGGAGTTTTTTTTTATGTCGGGGCATCCGAAGGACCTTTCATCTGCGCACAGCCTCCCAACAGAAGGATTCTTGGATGCTCAAGGCAT
This sequence comes from Macrobrachium nipponense, assembly GCF_015104395.2. NCBI lineage: Eukaryota > Metazoa > Arthropoda > Malacostraca > Decapoda > Palaemonidae > Macrobrachium > Macrobrachium nipponense. The sequence goes on along the minus strand of NC_061110.1, from coordinate 51,756,604 downwards.
TTACGGCAGTATTGGCCACTTTATTGACTCCCGTGTGAGGGGAGAGAGAGACTTGGTGTTTCTCCTGCTTGGCCTGAATGAGACGTAGCACTCAGGCTTCGGTGGTCGTAAGAGACTAACATTTGTGTATGACGTTGCACTGCCTTTGCCTCTCTCTGTTCCAACGTATCCTTGAGGTCGTCATCCGGCGCTTCAGCTGCGGAGAAGTGTAAGCCTCCATTAACATATTTCTTTATTATTAGCCTCATGATCAATGTCGTGTTGGTGGGCTATTGCTGACGTGTCAGTTCAGGAAAGTTTGACCCTACATGTGTGACCCGTAGGGTTATGGAAGTATTTCATCAGTATCAACGTGTTAATTATTGGATCGCCAGTCTTCGTTATTTATTTATGACGACGAAAGTGTGTATTTGTGGTTTGTTGTTAGGTGTAGGGCATTATTGTATTTAGTAGTTTTTAAGGATTCTTTCTCTCAGTACCCCTTCCTGTAGTGTTTGTGGTAATTTGTCGTCGTAGTAAGTTTGTGGATTCACACCTTCCCCTATAGCTTTCTCTCCTCCTGTTGATATGATCATTAGCTAGGAGATTGTGTTTATTGTTTGTAAGGTGTGTGGTCCTTTCCTTTTCAGGTGATTATGTAATTATAGTGGTACCCTTTTGTATAAATATATTTAATTATGGTTATACACATAGTTTATTTTCATCCTTCATGTTAACCCTTAAACGCCGAATGGACGTATTAAACGTTGAGTCAAAATCTCCCCCGATTTCCGAATGGACGTACCATACGTCAGCTCAAAAAAGTTTTTTTAAAAATTCGCAGAAAAATACTTATACACCTACCAGCCGAAAACTTTTGTATCACGCGCCTTTGGGGATGCTGGGAGTTCACGGATCAAGGCGTTGTTTTGTTTACAATCGTTATGAAGGCGCGCAAGCGCGAATTTCTTTCTTATCACACTAAAAAGTATCAGTGACAAATCTCAAAAATTATTTTGTCACTTTGACATAATTTTTGCACCGTTTTAAATTATCCGTTACATAGAGTATTATATATGAAAATGTGCGCAATTTCATTTAGAATACAACAAAAAAATACTCATGATTGTAACTTTTATCAGTTTTGAAATATTTCCATATAAATAACGATAAGTGCCAAAATTTCAACCTTCGGTCAACTTTGACTCTACCGAAATGGTCGAAAAACGCAATTGTAAGCTAAAACTCTATATTTTAGTAATATTCAATCATTTACCTTCATTTTGTAACAAATTGGAAGTCTCTAGCACAATATTTCTATTTATCGTGAATTTATGAAAAAAATAACATTTTCCTTACGTCCGTGCGGTAACTCTTCCGAAAAAATCATACGTGCGATTGTGGTAATGTTTGCACCATTTTAAATTAGCCGTTACATAAAGTTTTATGTATGAAAATGTGTGCAATTTCATGTAGAATACAACGAAAAATAATTGAAGGTTGTAGCTTTTCTCATTTTCGAAATATTTGCATATAAATCACGATAAATAAAAAAAAAACCACGTTTGGTCACTTTGACTCTACTGAAATGGTCGAAAAAACGGCAATTGTAAGCTAAAACTCTTATATTTTAGTAATATTCAATCATTTACCTTCATTTTGCAACAAATTTGAAGTCTCTAGCACAATATTTCGATTTATGGTGAATTTATGAAAAAAACTTTCCTTCCCTCCGCGCGCGGATTCTCCGCCATAAATCTCCAAATTGCGTACATCGAATTCTCGGAAAATTTGCTCCGTTTCATATTAGGCATTTCATAGAGTTTTATATATGAAAATGTGCGCAATTTCATGTAAAATAAAAGGAAAAATATTTGAAGGTTGTAGCTTTTCTCATTTTCGAAATATTTGCATATAAATCACAGTAAATAGAAAAAAAACCGAAATGGTCGAAAAACGCAATTGTAAGCTAAAACTCTTACATTATCGTAATATTCAATCATTTGTATTCATTTTGAAACAAATTGGAAGTCTCTAGAACAATATTTAGATTTACGGTGAATTTAATTTTTTTACAATTTTTTCGTCTGTGCCTTACGAATTTCGTACATAATTTTGTGATAATATTTTTCCGGTGTTGCTTTTATTGTTTTACAATGTATTATATATCAAAATGATTGCAATTTAGTGTACAATACAACGAAAAAAAGAAACTCGTTAGCTTTTACCGTTTTTTGCACAGCGTGATTTTAATACAATTATGTATGAATTTTTTTTTTTTTGCTACCATATATCGCATTATATACATATGATAATGATATTATTTTTCATTTCTGATGATTGCATACTAAATTTCAGGCAATGACAAAAAAAGGAGCCAAAAATGAACTCTTAATCTTCAAAACTAAGCGCGCTGTGATTTTTTGAAAAAATTATTTTTTTCCGCTCCGCGCATCTCAAAACCGGCTCCGGAATTCGGGGGAGTTTTTTATTTTTACCGCTTCGGCGTTTAAGGGTTAACATCTGAGTTTCATTTTTGCTGTTCCATAGGCTATCTCTCCACTTAAATAGGAGGTGATAGTTAAAAGGTGGATGTTTTGAAAGAGCTAGTAACATGAGTCATTACAAAATGTATGTACTCATTAGACATAACAGCGCTAGCAGAGCTGTTGACCGAAAATTTTGCGTAAAAATACCTTAAAATGCCTTATTTTTTTAATGAATATTTTTGACAACAGCCGTAAAACAGATTCACCGTTGAGCGATTGCAATGTTAACCGTGGGCCGCCTGTACATGAATGTATTATGATCCATGTACTTGGACGTGCGATGAACCACATACATGGACGTGCAACAACACATGTACACGGTCGTATGATGTACAACAAAGCACGTGTGAACGTCAGGAAAAAGATCCCTCTTTACCTAGATGAGTCTCAAACCCAGACTCTGAAAGCTGAACGATGAAAGTAGGATCTCCATCACGTACATGGACATGCTGCAAAACACATAACCATCCATGTTCACTTCACCCCCTTAATCAGAGCCTTCTCAACAAGTGATGAACTCGAGCAGGCGGAGGAGGAAAGAACCACCCTGAGAACTATGATGAGACAGATCATCACGGACTGGAACGCGTCCACATACTTGAAGGGGAGAGTCACTCTGAGGAAGCAACAAAGTCCCAAATCCTCTAACATCGGAATCAAGAATGAGGGGGAGGGGAGGGGGAGGGGGGGGGAGGAGGAGAAGGGGAAGGAGCCCTTGGCCTATGAAG
>NC_061110.1:51748348-51750848 GCF_015104395.2 Macrobrachium nipponense | reverse complement strand
TTCGGTAGAGTCCAAAGTTGCCTGACGAACGTGGCTTTTTTTTTTTTTCTATTTATCGTGATTTATATGCAAATATTTCGAAAATGATAAAGCTACAACCTTCAATTATTTTTCGTTGTATTTTACATGAAATTGCGCACATTTTCATATATAAAACTTTATGTAATGGCTAATTTAAAATGGAGCAAACATTACCACATTCGCACATATGATTTTTTCGGAAGAGTTACCGCGCGGACGTAAGGAAAATGTTATTTTTTTCATAAATTCACGATAAATCGAAATATTGTGCTAGAGACTTCCAATTTGTTAAAAAATGAAGGTAAATGATTGAATATTACTAAAATATAAGAGTTTTAGCTTACAATTGCATTTTTCGACTATTTCGGTAGAGTCAAAATTGACCGAAGGTTGAAAATTTGTCACTTGACATTTTTTATATGAAAATATTTCAAAACTGATAAAAGCTACAACCACGTGTTGTTTTTAGTCGTATTGTGCATGAAATTGTGCACATTTCTTTATAAAATACTTTATGTAACGGCTAATTTTAAAATGGTGCAAACATTACCACAATCGCATGTATGATTTTTTTCGGAAGAGTTACCGCGCGGACGTAAGGAAAAAGTTTTTTCATAAATTCACCATAAATCGAAATATTGTGCTAGAGACTTCCAATTAGTTGCAAAATTAAGGTAAATGATTGAATATTACTAAAATATAAGAGTTTTAGCTTACAATTACGTTTTTCGACCATTTCGGTAGAGTCAAAGTTGACCGAAGGTTGAAATTTTGGCAATTATCGTTATTTATATGGAAATATTTCAAAACTGATAAAAGTTACAATCATGAGTATTTTTTTGTTGTATTCTAAATGAAATTGCGCACATTTTCATATATAATACTTCATGTAACGGATAATTTAAAACTGTGCAAAAATTAGGTCAAAGTGACAAAATAATTTTTGAGATGTGTCACTGATACTTTTTAGTGCGATACGAAAGAAATTCGCGCTTGCGCGCCTGCGTAACGATTGTAAACAAAACAACGCCTTGATCCGTGAACTCCCAGCATCCCCCAAGCTGCGTGATTCAAAAGTTTTCGGCTGGTAGGCCTATAAGTATTTTTCCGCGAATTTTTAAAAACACTTTTTTGAGCTGACGTATGGTACGTCCATTCGGAAATCGGGGGAGATTTTGACTCGACGTTTAATACGTCCATTCGGCGTTTAAGGGTTAACATAAGATCTTAAGCAAAGTTGCCTAAATCAGAACAGTGTAAAAGGCTGAGTATTAAGCCAACTACACACACAAGAACTTTGACACAAATCACTGTATAATCACACATTTCCATTATAACCGCAGATGAAATATGCCCACATCAGCTTTTACTATATCTCGCTCCATGCAAGTAATGATGCGATATTGGTTTTTATGTATGCAATACAAGCGTATCAAACAACTCAATACACAGAGAACAAGCTTCCCTTGTAAAAGAAATGTTCAGGACTAGATAGTTTATTCATGAGCGGAAACGGTAAAAATTGGTATTACTGTTTGATTCTTATTCTATATAATAATTTCTATTAAAGAGTGAAAGACGTCTCTGGTACTGACTATGTTACTGTCACAGTATAGGCCACAAGATATCTTTTAAAAAGGCTATTATTATATATATTAAAAAGTTGGGAAACTTAGCGAATGTCACTACATTTTTGCCATAATTTATTTGGGCATCCCTACACTTCAAATGCATGCCCCAATGTCCCTACGCATAGGGACGACATGTCCCTACACTTGGCAACACTGCAGTGGTGCATCACTGGATTTGAGTGCATGCTTTTGACGTGCTTCCACCACAACTATGCATCAGATACCAGATGTTACAGATTCCTTGTATTTACAATCTTTAATGATTTTAACTGATTTCTAGCTGGCACTAAAAGATATATCCTATTGTTAAGACCGAAGGTTTGTTCTGTGTATGACAAACTTACTTGTAAAACTTGGCGTCTATCTCTGGTGACTGTAACTCTCATAACACACTTGTTGAACTGAGGATCAGACGATCGGAGAACTTGGTAATTCAAGTGTTCTTCATATCCCATTGCATTGAGAGATTTAAGAACAAATTCAAAGAACGTGTTCAAGTTCTCAGGGCTTGGTGAAGTAACAAATATGTTTGAATACCCAAAGGCAATGGCACCAGCTGGAAGAATAAAAAATTAACATGTAAAATATGCATTTTATAAAATATACATATATGTACTATATACGTATGTATACAGTGGTGGATTCAGCTGGTTTATTAGTATAAATAGTGTGCAATTTTTAACTCATAAATTTCATTAAGCATGACACCACTGGTATTCTTGAAATCAGACTGGTTCCCTGCCTGAGAAGGAAATAGGATTATAATTTGATATAGGGGAAACATAAATATGTATTATAAGGTATGTTTTGTAATTAAATTTTACTGACATATTTATGTATTCTTCATG
>NC_061110.1:51728348-51743348 GCF_015104395.2 Macrobrachium nipponense | reverse complement strand
TTCATTTACAGAGTACTTCAGCGAGGGACTGAGCATTTTCAATTATCATTACCTGTCGTTGCCCGAGTGGTCTTGGTCCATTTTTTATCCACAAAAGACTTGCGTATACCGCGAAGCACAACTCGCACAGTGTGCCACGCCAATTCATTACTTCCAAACAGGGAAGTCGTTACCAGTTTAGGACTGGCCACCACCAGTGCACGTCAGGTCTTACCATTTCACAGTGCCACTAATTCTTGACACTGTCCATCGACTGGCTGCTGAAGTACTCCCACCTTTTACTTTCTCTCCTCCACTATTACCCTCTGCCATGAGCAGTGCCATTTCACTTCAGTATATTTAAGTATACTGCATGTAGTGTCGGGGACACACCCCAGCACGATACCAGTGCTCCAAGGAACGCTCCATAAATGCCATTGCACCTGTACAGGCCGTACAGGTAGCCATTAAACCTGCGTGTCCGTCCTTACGGAACGCCCAAAGTAACTAGTGTGTCCATGTACAAGGGTCAGTGATCCTTCGGAACACTCAACAAGGGAACGCCTCCCAGAAGTGCCGCAATACCAGCCCTAAGTGCTGACAAACCTGCGTGTCCGTCCTTACGGAACGCCCAAATTCATTAATGTCCGTGTACGAGGGATCAGTGATCCTTCGGACCAATCAAGGGAAGGGAACGCCTCCCGAAGTGCCGCAATACCAGCACTACTAGTGCTGCCCAAGGAACGCCTCCTCATAAGTGCCGCGCACCTGTACAGACGTACAGGTAGCCCTATACCTGCGTGTCCGTCCTACGGAACGCTCATTCATTATAGAGTATCCGCCATTTTGGATCACTGAACCAAGGAACGCCTCCTCATAAGTGCCGTGCACCTGTATTGGACCTACAGGTAGCCCATTCCAACGTCTCCCAAGTTGGGAACGCCCGTAAGTGTGACGTACACAGCACACTTCATTCGATTTTTTCACCTCAGCAGAAGGTGCCATTCACAAAGTGCCACCGAGCACCCAGTCTTTTCACTTTTCATTACCACATTGCAGAACCCATTTCCAAGTGAGTGCCACTTTCCACAGTAGGCACTCCTATTCCATTCAGGACCCTTTCCTGGCCATTATTTTCATTTTCTTCCGAGCCTCTACTGTAGCCTAAGGGAAATGTCTTCCCCTGCTTCCCGCGACTTCTTTGCCAGAGAGCTAGAGAAGCTCGGAGCCCTCATAACTCTGGGCAGGGAGGCTGGTTACACTGGACCAGCCCTTGACCAGTGGATAAAGACGCAGCAGGCTGCTGCGCGCCAGCAAGGGAAAGGAAGAAAGAGAAGCAGAGAGGAAAGCCCGCAGAAGCAGAGAGAAAAGAAAGAGAAGCAGAGAGGATAGCCAGAGAAGCAGAGAGAAAGGAAAGAGAAGAAGAGAGAAAGCATGAGCTAGCTCTCCTAGATGACGCAATCTCTCTGCTAGTTTCCAAGCCCCAGACCATGAGCTGGACTCCCGGTAGTAGGTGGTTGCGGAGGTTCTGCACCACTTGTTGTGTGCGTGGGCATGCTGTGGATTCCGACCAGTGCCCAAGTCGGTCTCTACCTTGGGAGGAGAGCTTCCAGGGTGAACTTCTCCAAGGCTTACCATGTAGCCCTGCCTGATGAACAGTCTCCTAACGGCCTATCAGTGGGTACAAGTCATGGCCGACACCGAACCCAGGTCTCCCTTATTTCCAGAAAGGCATTGCCTAGGGGTGCCAAAATCCAGACGAACGAAGAAATTCAGTTTGAATGGATTGACGGTTAACCTCTATTCTGTTCCTTCGGCTTCTGAATGTGGAAATGCCCTTTCTGGACCAGGAGACCAGGGAAAACCACACTGTGCCGCCTGGGCGTAGTTGACCAATTTCATGATGTTTATCAGGTTGATATTGGGCCGAGATCTACTAAAGCCGTATCTCCCCTGGACGCAGCTCCCACTACCAGATGCACCGGACACCTGCAGCATGCCAGATAACCACACCCTCAATTTGGTTTTAGGTTCAGAGGCTAGTGCCTCCGATGTCCCCGACATCCTGTATATTTGCGAACCTGGCCCTGACCCAGTGTCAGAGCCCGAAGTTTCTTCCGCACCAATCTCAGCCTCTTACCACTTTACCGCCTACCTCCTCCCCTTTGGAAGAGGTAAGCCCACAGTTGACCCCGGACTTGTTTCCGAGGGTGATCCAACAGAGGACGCTTCACCTGTGCCAGAGCACACAATGCCAGCCTGGTGACTCCACAGATTCGCAACCTGTGGGGCCATCTCGGTCTTATCATCCAGTGCCACGAAAGAGGTTCTGGAACACGTTCTGCCGAGACTGTGGCCGCAAGGGTCACATGTCTGCCAACTACGGAGGGTGCGCTAATCACAATATTCCTGCCATCGCAATGGCCGTTACTAATCCTTCTTCACTAGGACCCCCAGCTAAGGGCCCTATAACAGTCGCACCCCTCCAAAGCCATTATCAGCCAAGCCACGTCAGAGCCTACGACGACTCTGGCGCTCAAATCTCCCTGATACGGGAAGACAGAATTCCCCGAGGGGCTAATGTTGATAGACGTCGATTGATCACCATTGAAGGTATCAATCACATTAAACTGATCCTTCCGACCGTCCAATTGAGGGTCACTAGACCTCACTTCTCCAAAGTTTGTACCCTTGCAGTTGCAAGCTACATTCCAGGAGGTTACGACCTCCTCCTAGGGCAAGACATGAAGTCTCCCTCACCGTTCAAGAAGCCTAGGGGTCCTAACCCCATGTCAAATCACTCCAAAGCACGGAGTCATCGAAATTCTACTTCCTCTAGGAAGTATGTCCACCAACAGTCTCCCCGTTACCAAGGAGGGAGATTGACCATTCGCAGTTCCGTTGCAAAACCTGTAACGTAATAGGGCACTCTACTAATTGGCCTAGGTGCCCTAGCAAACTACCAGCAGCGGGCACTGTCCAAGTCCCACAAGGCTTAGCCTTCCAAAAGAGACAGGACCCTCTGTCTCCCATAACCAAGGGCACGCTGAGAGGTATTGCACCTCCGGTACCCGCCACAGGTCCAGCCTGATCTCTGCCAGTAGCACTAACCCTCTAACCCCTAGCCATTGTAATACTAACCCTCACTTAAATATAATTACCTCATTGCATTTCCCTCCTGGTAAATTAACCACTCATCATCCCCACGCATCATTACCTCTCATTATGTATTTTAACAGTTCCGTCGCTGAACTACTGCTGTGCGTACCACACTCTTGGAATGATTGCGTCTTCATTTAACTGTATTGAGTAGGTTAGGCTAATGATTTAGTACCAGGGCATTAGGTTAGTAGCAAGTAGAATTTTCAAGTAACCTTATCTAGGGGTAGAGTAGACTGTCGTCACAAGACAACCTGTAGTTATTTATTAGGCTAGACTACATCACTATATTAAGTTAGTACACTTAGCATCTTGCTATGAGTTAGGTAGGGGTCCATGTAGTCAGCCGTATCGCTGCTCAAAAAAAACTTCAAGTTAGAGTAGTGGAGGAACGGGTTGGTTTCGAGGCGATCAAACTTATTTAAGCCAAGACCTTCACGCCACCCGAAAAGGGAGTGAATGCCTTATTAATCTTAAAAGGGGGAGCTGCTAACGTCTATAGAACGCCTCCCGCCCTTCCCAGGCAGAGTTTTAGTTATCGTTTAATTTAATTAATAAAAGTAGCAGCCATGCCCGTACTCCTGAAAGCTACTGTTGTTGGGAGCGAGTGGGGGATTGTCGTAGGCAATGATATTTTCCGGTCGTTGACGGAAGCTTAGGGTAAGAGGAGGCAGGTCACAAAGAGTAGCTAGGTTCTTCGAGATGGATTTTAGGGACTTCTACAATAAGACCTATTTTTTCCTTCCCAATTTGCTGGCGGCGTTGGGTTTACCACCTTTCAGGCAATGCTCGAGGCGTGGTTTTTGGGAAAGCCCCGTGATTCGCAAAGCAAGCATGGTATCGCTTCTCAGGTCAGGTCCGCGAGAGTGATATCGGACAGAGAGGGTCAAATTGCCAGCCTCCCAAAAGTTAGCCTACCCACGACGCACTGGTGGACCCGGGGACCCAAGACCTGAACAGAGGTCAGACCGCCAGTTTCTTCTACAAGGATACACAGAAGTAAATTGCAATAAAGGTACGATATGCTGAAAGTGTAAACTTCAACCCAGTCACCTTTTACTACCATACGACTCTTGCTAAATTCATTTTCAACTTCTTATTTTTCACCCCTTTCTACATCAGAACGCCCTTTTGGCCATCATCCGGGGACCTAACGTGCTTCCCCCTTTGTGACTTGTTAAAGACCTAGTTATTTTCGTGCATACCTCAGTGCAAACCATTCGAGTTTACCTTCCCCAATGTTAGAGAATTAATCAGCCTTAATCAAAGCAAGAAGTCATTTTTCCTATTATATAGTTTAATCTGGGATTCTTTTCCAGATTCCATGAGTCACGTGCCGTCGCTGCCGCAAGTGTGCATTAACCCAAGTGGAATGAAAAATCCAGCTTGAATTGGACAATGAGACTATTAAGCCCCAACCGTTAGGGGGCCAATATCAATTTAACTTGTTTTCTCCAGCGGCCAGCACGGGCCTATTTTTGTAAATAAAATAGTTTAAAAGTAACGAGCTGTGAGTTTTTCTGGCGACCTTCCTCTAAAGAAAGAAAATCAATAATAATCAGTTTACCGCGGTTTAAGTTCAACGCACCAATTCCCTCTTGAAATCCCTAAATTACTTCCGATTTTACGTATCAGTAGTCTCTCACAAAGGACCTCCCTATATACGTAAAGAAAAATATTATATATATAATCATATTTATATATATATAATATATATATATATATAATAACCATTATATATATATATAATAATATATATAGATATATATAATATATAGATTATATAACACATATATACTACATATAATATACATATATATACTCATAGACATTATCTATAGTATATATATTACATATATATATAATATTACATATTATATTATTTTTTTAATTATCCTTATATAATTAACTTACTCTTAAAGTCCCCATTTTTAATTATATATATATATATTATATATAGATATACCATACACTACATATATATACATATAGATATAATACGTACGTACATACATACATACATACCCTATATATAATATATATATAGATATATGTATATATTCAATTATATTATTATATACCGTACATACATACATATCTATATTGATACAAACATACATATATATATTATAATTATATATTATATAATATATATATATAATAGATATAATATATATATAATATATATATTATATAGTATATTTATATATATATATATATAATATACTATATTATTATATATATATATATATAATATATATATATATATATATATATATATATATTATATATATATACTAATATATATATATATAATATATATATATATATATATAGATTTATATATATATATAGTACAACATACATTACATATATACTAATAATAAATACATATATATATAATAATATATTATATATTATAATATATATACTATATATATATGCCTTAAAAAATCCACAGTCAGATGCACGTGGACTTCATAAAATAAGCGAATACCACGGGAAAAATTGGATAGTCAGAAATCCAAGCGCTTTCGTCTTTTATTCAGACATCGTCAAGGAGCTACAACAAAGTACAATTGGAGGAGGAAGGAAGGCCTCAGGTACAAACAAGATCCCAAGGAAATACCAGATGGTTAATTATCAAAAGGGTAAAATTAAAAGGGATAATCCAGGATTATCGGATATCATACGGTCACAAACTTAAACAGATTCTGACCCTAACCGAAATTACAAAGTATCTTTACAGTCCAAAACATGTAAAAACTAAATATATTACGTAATTTTGTTGCTTATATTTATCTTCAACTTTTTTAATTATGAAAGCATCAAGTTTAAATAAACCAAGACTTAAATTTAGAACATTTCTAATATTTGACTTGATAAAACAAGATTCAATGATATTCCTTTTAACTGTGTCATTACATGGGACTAAGGCTCTTGCTTGACTCCAGTTAATAGGATGGTCTAAATCTCTCATATGTACAAATAATGCATTCGATATTTGCCCAGTTCTCACAGAATATTGATGTTGCTAGAGACGCTGTGAAAGAGATTTGCCGGTCTGTCCGTAATAGACTTTATCACACTTTTTGCAAGAAATTTCATATATGCAGCCTGGAAGATTTTTAGAGAATTTTTATTACTAAACTCTTGACATTAATATTACTGAAAAACAACATTTATGTTAAAAAGCTTTAAAATTCTAGGAATATCTAAAAACCTTTCATCATAAGGAATTGGAAATAGAATGTTATGCTTACTAAATTCAAGTTTGTCATTAGTTGAATAAAATGTTTTTCTAGCTCTTTTCCATGCAACATCTACAAAAGTCCTTGGGTATTTAAGTTTCAATGCAATATCATAAAGTTTTAATTTCAGCGTCAATAAACTGCGGGCTACAGACACGTAAAGCCCTTAGGAGCATCCCAGAAAAAATAGAGAATTTAACATTTTGATGGTGATTGGAGTAGTAATGAACAAAAGAGGCAATATTAGTTGATTTTCGAAAGACTGAAAAAAGGTGAAATTTCTATCATTTTTATGGACAGTTCACCAAGAAAATTCAAATTACAATTTCTTTCTTCTCTACAGTAAATTTTATAGAAGGGACTAAATTATTGAGATTATTAAGGAATTCCTGGAGGTTTCGTGAACTGGCCAAATACAGAAAATATCATCCACGTATCTAAACAAATAACTTTTTGGGGCAAAATTCTTGGTAAGAGTTTTGTCTCAAAAAATTCCATGTAAATAATTGCTAAGGACAAGAGATAGGGGATTACCCATAGCCATGCCAAACTTTGTACAAAAAATTCCCCATTGAAACAAAATTTACTATCTTTGATACATAAACCTTATGAGACTAATGAGATTTGCTACACTTAAGGGAAGTCATGACGCTCTAATTCCTCTTCCAAATATTCAAGTAAGTCATCTACAGGCACTTTTGTAAATAAAGAGACAACATCAAAACTAACCATATTAAAATCATAATTCAAATTTAAACTATTCAATTTGTTTATAAAATCAACATTGTTTTTAACATTCGTGTTAAGAAATATTTCCTACCAAAGGAGTAAGAATTTTTACAAGCCATTTTGATAAATTATACGTAACTGAGCCACTGAACTAATGATTGGTCTGATAGGTAGGGTTATTGATTTTATGTGTCTTGAACTAAACCATACATGTAAGGTAGGAGGCGCATTGCGGTGTAAACTGTTTAATTAAATGGTCCAAGCCCTTCAAAATGGATTTAATTTGTTTATTAAAATGGGAGTTAACTGTCTGTGTAGGGTCAGACCTCAGTTTTGAAGGGCTTGGACCATTTAATTAAACAGTTTACACCGCAATGCGCCTCCCTACCTTACATGTATGGTTTAGTCAAGACACATAAAACAATAACCCTATCAGACCAATCATTAGTTCAGTGGGCTCAGTTACGTATAATTTATCTAAATGGCTTGTAAAAATTCTTACTCCTTTGGTAGGAAATATTTCTAACACGAATGTTAAAAATAATGTTGATTTTATAAACAAATTGAATAGTTTAAATTTGAATTATGATTTTAATATGGTTAGTTTTGATGTTGTCTCTTTATTTACAAAAGTGTCCTGTAGATGACTTACTTGAATATTTGGAAGAGGAATTAGAGCGTCATGACATTCCCTTAAGAGTAGCAAATCTCATTAGTCTCATAAGGTTATGTATCAAGATAGTAAATTTTGTTTCAATGGGAATTTTTTGTACAAAAGTTTGGCATGGCTATGGGTAATCCCTTATCTCCTGTCCTTAGCAATATTTACATGGAATTTTTTGAGACAAAACTCTTACCAAGAATTTTGCCCCAAAAGTTAGTTTGGTTTAGATACGTGGATGATATTTTCTGTATTTGGCCAGTTCACGAAAACCTCCAGGAATTCCTTAATAATCTCAATAATTTAGTCCCTTCTATAAAATTTACTGTAGAGGAAGAAAGAAATTGTAATTTGAATTTTCTTGATGTAACTGTCCATAGAATTTCACCTTTTCAGTCTTTCGAAAATCAACTAATATTGCCTGTTTCTTTCATTACTACTCCAATCACCATCAAAATGTTAAATTCTCTATTTTTTCTGGGATGTTCCTAAGGGTTTTACGTGTCTGTAGCCCGCAGTTTATTGACGCTGAAATTAAAAAACTATTTATTGATATTGCATTGAAACTTAAATACCCAAGGACTTTTGTAGATGTTGCATGGAAAGAGCTAGAAAAACATTTTATTCAACTAATGACAAACTTGAATTTAGTAAGCATAACATTCTAAAATTACCTTATGATGAAAGGTTTTTAGATATTCCTAGAATTTTAAAGCTTTTAACATAAATGTTGTTTTCAGTAATATTAATGTCAAGAAGTTTAGTAATCAAAAATTCTCCTAAAGATCTTCCAGGCTGCATATATGAAATTCCTTGCAAAAAAGTGATAAAGTCATTACGGACAGACCGGCAAATCTCTTTCACAGCGTCTCTAGCAACATCAATATTCTGTGAGAACTGGGCAAATATCGAATGCATTATTTGGTACATATGAGAGATTTAGACCATCCTATTAACTGGAGTCAAGCAAGAGCCTTAGTCCCATGTAATGACACAGTTAAAAGGAATATCATTGAATCTTGTTTTATCAAGTCAAATAATAGAAATGTTCTAAATTTTTGTCATTTAAACTTGATGCTTTCATAATTAAAAAAGTTGTAGATAAATATAGGCAACAAAATTACGTAATATTTATTTTGTTTTTACATGTTTTGGACTGTAAAGATACTTTGTAACTTTCGGTTAGGGTCAGAATCTGTTTAAGTTTGTGACCGTATGATACCCGATAATCCTGGATTATCCCTTTTAATTTTTACCCTTTTGATAATTAACCATCTGGTATTTATTCCTGATCTTGTTTGTACCTGAGGCCTTCCTCTCCAATTGTACTTTAGTAGCTCCTTGACGATGTCTGAATAAAGACGAAAGCGCTTGGATTTCTGACTATCATTTTCCCGTGGTATTCGCTATATATATATATATATATATATATATATATATATATATATATATATATATATATATATATATATATATATATATATATATATACATATATACCGTAGAGTGGGGGAAGTGCGCACCCCCTGGGGTAAGTGCGCACTGAAGTAAGTTATTTTTTTTAATCGTCAAAAACAGGTTTACATTTTTTTCTTTTTTCATTTATCACAGTTTGAATATGAGACAGAGTTCCTGATTCAACTTCAGCAAGTGTTACCCAACTATCTCATTAAGAAAATAGACCACCACGGCTTAGTACAGGTAGAGAAACGCGGAGCATTTGAAAGAAAATTTGTTGGACGAAATGGTAAGTTGGAATGCTAAGGGTTAGTTACCTAACAATAAATCTTGCTAGCATGCTCTATTTATGCTCATTAATTACGTATATACTAAGGTAGATTAGGCTATAATTATAAGCTGCTAGGTCTAAGTATTAATGAGTAGTGAGTCATGAATGAAGGGTGGGGTAATTGCGCAACTTTTCATGGGGTAAACGCCCACCAGCTGGTTTCATCACTAATCACCTACAAATTGCTATCTAAATGAATTCGTTCATGCCTTATAGCCTACATATTCAATATTTCAAGCATAACAAAACAGAAACAAATCAAAGTCAATGCAATTTAAATCTCATGTTTTTACAGATGGTGCGACACTACTTAGACCTAGCAACTTATAATTATAGCCTAATCTACCTTAGTATATACATAATTAATGAGCATAAATAGAGCATGCTAGCAAAATTTATTGTTAGGTAACTAACCATTAGCATTCCAACTTACTGCTATTGTTCAGTATGGTATTCGTCATCATCAGTAAATGCATTACCTACTATAGTGCGTTTACTTTTCTAAGATCGCTAGGGTGGGGCCAGGTAGAAAAGGCAGAGTTGTCATATCTACAGGTATGGAAGTCCCATTAAATGCTTCCCGCAGATATAATCCTTCTTAGGAGGATTCACTTTAGACCTTGGGAGTCGAGAGAAAGGGTTTGCTTCTTCCCTGGTAACTTTTTTTTTTTCCATTCCTGATTCTACTTAGCTATTCCTTCTTTCTCTTTCTATAATTGTATATGGGCTGAGTGGCCTGTTGGCTCCAGTGTTTGGACTTGAAACATAAATTCTTGAGTCAATCGATCTATTATGCCCTTGGAAAAGACAACCACGCATTCCTTCTCTGCATAACATTTTTATCAAAATCATCCAAGTCAGTCACAGGATTCACTTTCTCTTTTCTTTTTTGAAACACTGGAGATTCCACTATATTTCCCACCTCTCTTGCTTCTTAAAGCTACGAACAGTCATTCTAACAACTTTTGTTTGCCTTCAAGATGTTCTCTGGATAGCCTTCGAAACATCAGTTACAGGGCCTTCAAGATGTTTTTATAAAATGAAGTATTTCAGGAAATTATACACTATTTCCTTGGCCTCAGTGGTGGGTGAAGACGTTTACGGGAGTCATTTGGGCTGGGCTGTCCATACTGTTCACAGTGGGTGATCGAGTGCGAGTATCCTTTAATGATATTGACCATGACCTTTTAAATCCTCTTAAAATCCATAGGTCCCCTGAACTCCAGATTGTGCATTGCCGGGGGGAAAAAAATATGCCATATCTTCATTTTCATTAGTGAAACTGAGGTTTTCACGAAGAATATACAAAATAAGATATATTCAAAATATCTGATGCAAACAAAGAATCACATTTTAAGAAATAAAAACTATTTCAATAGACTCCATGAAGCTAATATGAATATTACAACGTGAAAATTGCCAACATAAGATTTCTGTACAGGCGACACCACAGCGATCTTAGAAAAGTAACTGCACTATAAATACATCATATTTTTTGGTTAAAGTCCTTATTGTGTGATATTGCATCTAAGGTATGCATAGGATTGTTAAAGTAAGCTTAAGTGTGCTTAAATTTGAAAAACAAAAACATAGTGCGCACTTCCCCCAAACCCTGGGGTAAATGCGCACCCATATATTTTTTGCACTACCTACCACATAAATATTTTCATAACCATTTCAATTTGTGCAAAAGGTTGCCCTATTAATAAACAATAAAAACATGTCTCACTTTTTTCAGTTTCTTCCTAGAACTCTTACCAGAGGTAAAAAAAAGACAAAAAAGGTGCGCACTTCCCCCACTCTACGGTATATATATATATACGATATATATATATATATATATATATATATATATATACTATATATATATATATATATATTAATCAGGGATTTGGCTAAAGTATTTGGGTAAGTAAATGCAAAAGGGTTAGATTTTCCGAGAGTCTGGGTCACCGTCTTAATCCTGTCCAGGTGTGGAATTTTTATTTTACTGTTGGGTGTGTCTCTGTTCTTGTCTTGAGCGGGTTGGTAGAAAATTACGTTTGCTTTGTGTATTGCTTTCTCAATTATATGGTCAGGATACCTTAAAGACGAAATTTACTTACGAATTAGTTGAAATTCTTTTTCCAGGAAATCTGGAAGACAAATTCGTAAGGCTCTTAAGAATAGGTTGCTGGCTACGCCTATCTTGATGGGATTGTCATGATAGCTGAAGTAGTGAATGTAGGAAAGTGAGAACGTTGGTTTTCAGTACAGGTAGTGACCTACTTACAACCGCAATTGGTTCTGCAAAACCAGTTGTAACATGATTTGGATGCAAGTCAATATCTGCTAAATTACCGTAGAGTTTATCGTACGTATACATATTGTGTAAAGATATTGACATCATCTGAAAGTCATATTTTATCAACATTTTCTTAGATTATTACTTATATTATCATATTTAAGTCATAATTCATTATTATTTAACGTTCATTATCATTAAAACCATTGTATTACCATTCTTAGTGCATATTGTTATTGTCATATATTACGATAGTACTTTACGATACCCTTTCACAAGTTCATATATGTAAAAATTCAACCCCTTCTTTAGCTAATTTATTTTACTGTCTTTTTCCTTAGAATGTGTATTATATTTCCTAGTTATGATTTCTTTACATTTTTGTAAAATGTGTAACATCTCACACCTACGCATGTACACGTCATTACTACGCCTTACTGTTAACGTTTGTCAAAGTTGTCAGACGTACCCGTTCTCCACACATCACACTGTTTCATATTGCTACGTTGGTAGGTTCAACCTTTTGTTTAGTTAATTTATTTTGCTATCTTTGTTTTCTTTAGACTTCATTGTATTTCCTAGTTATGATTATTTTTATATTTTTATACCATTTGTATCATCTCTCTACACGACATTACTACTCCTTGCTGTTACATTCGCCAAACGTTTGTCAAAACTGTTTCTCCACGCATCATACTGTTTCATAATGCTTCGTTTGTCACGTTCATATAAAAATTCATCCTTTTTTTAGTTAATATACTTATTGTATTTCCTAGTTATGATTTCTTGAAATTTTTATACCATTTGTAACGTCTCTCTACATACTATTACATTCGCAAAACGTTGGTCCAAACTGTTTCTCCACGCACCATACTGTTTCATAATGCTTCGTTTGTCATGTTCATATAAAAATTCATCCTTTTTTTAGTTAATTTACCGTATATGTCGGCGTATAAGTCGACCGGAAGATAAGACGACCCCCAATTCTGAGTAAATTTTTATGATTTTAACTAATATCGGGTATAATAGTCGACCTATAAAATGTGAGGCCAGCCGTACGCTCAAAATAAGCAGCAGGGTAAAACGTATCATATAAAATAACCTGAATGTTATTACAGTACACATGTTGCTCTACTTATAAGAAATACAGGTAATATACTCGGTATATTAACAAATCTGCATAATATATAAAAGATGAATATACCAGCAAATATGATTAGAAATGACGAAACGAAAGATACGTTACTCGAGTGTAATGTAAACAAACAAAGCGCTAAGTAACGCTGCATAACAGCCTACGTATAGATGTATGTACAAACTGCCACTCAAGTTAATGTTTTGATTGGGTTGTTAAAACTACGTGCCGGTATTTTATTATTATGTTCGAATATTCCTTGACCATTGGTTCTTCTATGGCATAAACAGGCTCATTTGAGGGAAAACGAACCTACAGATGATTCACCAGATTCAAACTGGGATCCTGATGAAACCCTGAATGATAATTTGTTTGATGAATTGTTTAATTAAAGTGACGATGACTCAAGTAATTTTGAAGGATTTTAAATACATATTTACTATTAAATACAAGTTTTTTTTATTTTATTTAGTGATAAATAAAGATTTCATACCATAAATGTTTTTGAACAATACCCAGGTAAATACAAAACTGTCAGTGAACGCATCCTTCTCAATTACTACTGTACTACAAATGGCTACGCAATGTTTACACTTGCTGTGCGATTGGGGTTTCTTCAAGTTAATTTGATTTTTTTTCATTTTATTTAAGGTAATGGATGTTCTAATGTATTATTATTGTCGTATTACAGCGTGAAATGTTTTTAATACTGGTATTTACATACATAGTTACCTCAACAAGGCTGTCATTGTTATTAGCCAACTGTAAAGCCTGGATTCCTGTACCGATATGCCAAAATAATAAAGATTCACTTTTTATTTTACCGTTAGATAAGTCGCCCCCTAATTTTGGCATGATTTTTTGGGGCTAAAGGGTCGACTTATACGCCGAAATATACGGTACTTATTGTATTTCCTAGTTAAGATTTCTTGGAATTTTTATACCATTTGTAACGTCTCGTACACGACATTGCGTCTTATGTATTGTTACGTTTGTTAAGTTCATAGCAAACCCATTTCTCTATGCATCATACTGTTTCCTGTTGTTACTTTTGTCAGGTTTAACTTAAACACTGGATGCTACAGTACAATTTGTTTAATGTTGAAAAATACAAAATACAGGTGCAAAAAATAGAAAACATTCACAAATACAATTGAAAAATGAACACAGCAGAGCGAGAGATGCGTTCAGTACCGAGCTACAGGCAACACTGAGTGAGCGCGGGACTCAAGAGATGCGCGGATGCTGCAGGAAAAAGTATCGTACGTTCGTATGTACGTTCTGCCGAAAATAATAGTCGTAAAGTCGATCAGACGTATGTCGCATAGGTCGTAAGTAGGTCATTACCTGTATATGGTAAATTTGTATTGTCATGTCTCTGATTTTTAAAACATCAAGAAAAGGAATTTTATTGTCTGTTTCACATTCAACTTCAAATCTAATGCTGGGCACTAATTCGTTTAATTTTGAAAAGAATTCATTATAATTGCCCCATTTAATATCCCAAAATGTTAGAATATCATCTACATATCTCATCCACAGCATGTTTTTGGGTTTTACTGCATTTATTACTGTAGTTTCTAAGTATTCCATGTACAGATTGGCTAAAACAGGACTTAAAGGACTACCCATAATACACCCGAATTTTTGCTTATAGAATGATTCCCCAAATGAAAATAAGTTATTAGATAAACATAATTCAGCTAACTTTATTATTTTGTCTAGCGCCAATGGGAAATTATCTGAATCAGGGGATAATTTTTCCCTCAAAAACTGAAGAACGTCCTATACTGGTACTTTGGTGAATAGGGAATCTACATCAAGGCTTGAAATTTTCATGTTGTGAAGTGGTATATGTGCTTCTCTGAATTTGTGGCAAAATCTTCTGAATGTTTAATGTGACTGGGAGAAAAATTGCCTCTCTGTTTCTCATGTATATCAGTTTGTCTGCTAAGTAAAAGACGTCGAGTCGAAAGATCTTGTATCTACTCCATTGTTCATCTTCCCTTCGTG
>NC_061110.1:51553563-51718563 GCF_015104395.2 Macrobrachium nipponense | reverse complement strand
TGATATCTATAATTTACATATTGCATTCAGGACTTTGTGTAGTATTTTGTACTAATTGTGTTATACTTTTACCTTCCAGAGCTACCAGAACTGGATTTTAGTGTACTCCAGGATCTACCAAAGGATTAGTGTACAGTGTAATAGTGTTTAGTGTATAATCTAACCTAAGGATTAAGTGTAGTACATTGTGCTTTTTATAGTGTCACAAGAGTTTAATAAAGAATTATACCTTCAAGAACATCCTTTGGCATTGAAATAACCACACTACACATCATGCAATACTTGCATGTCACACCAGGTAAGGTCTCTCTAACTTTTTCTTAGTTTAAGGCATATTTCCAAGTGTCGTTCCGGCTTACGACGATTTTCGGCTTACGACGCGCCTCAAGAAACGGAAACCCCCGTCGTAACCGGGGACTGCCTGTATATATATATATATATATATATATATATATAATATATATATATATATATATATATATATATATATATATCACATATACATATACAGGCAGTCCCCGGGTTACGACGGGGGTTCCGTTCTTGAGACGACGTCGTAAGCCGAAAAATCGTCGTAAGCCGAAATCGTCGTAAGCCGGAACGACGCTTGGAAATATGTCTTAAACTAATAAAAAGTTATAAAAACCTTACTTGTAATCCTTTGGTTACACTACATGTTGTTTCCTGTAGTTTTATGTACAACCTGGAGTTATTTTTCATAAAAGAATGCTGGTTCTTGAAGGTAAAAACTATTGTAATCCTCTGGTGACACTACATTCTTGAAGTTTTATGTACAACCTGGAGTGATTTTGCAAAATCTTGAGGGCTACAAGAACAGCTGATTACTATTTACGTATCATATAGACTAATTAAAGTAATGTATCTTTAAATAGGCTTATATATTAGTATCAACAAAACATTTCCTGCCATGAGTCAGAGGCCGTTTAATGAAACGAACACTTCTCTGTCCTATCTGTTCAGAAAATAAACGTTACGTCAATCCCCGAGACCATTGTTTGCCAAAAGCGTTCTTCTCTCTCTCTCTCTCTCTGATCAAATTACATTGGAAACTTGACATACGATTGCCCATAATATACGAATGTTTTGAGATACAACAGAAAAAAATTTGCGAAAATACAAGCTTTGATATACAACGTTTAAATATTGAGATACGATTTGCGATGAGTGTTAGTGTATAGGCGACCGATAAATGGCGTTCAGTCTGTTTGTTTGTTGTCTGCATGTTAAACACGTCGTTGTTTAGTTCGTGTTGTATTTGCGCCTATTTTTCGTGTTATTTTGTCTATTTTATTATTAACCATGGGGTCTCAAAGCTAAAGACAAAGCAGGTGATAAGAAAAAACCCAAGAAAATTATTTCGATGGAAGCAAAACATGAAATTATAGCAAAGCATGAACGTGGCGTTCGTATCGTCGATTTGGCAAACGAAATATGGTCGAAATCCTTCTACAATATCCACGATCAATCAAGCAGAAGGAAGCTATACCCCCAGACCAGTTACATTTGTCTGCCAAAAAGCGTGTCTCTCTCTCTCTCTCTCTCTCTCACTCTCTCTCTGATCAAATTACGTACTGGATAATGTCTCTCTTTGGATATTTCGATTTTGCCAAATATTGAGGGCTACAAGAACAGTGATTACTATTTACGTATCATATAGACTAATTAAAGTAAACGTATCTTTTAAATATGGCTTATATTATTAGTATCAACAAAACATTTATTTACTGCATGAGTCAGAGGCCGTTTAACGAAACGAACACTTCTCTGTCCTTAACTCGGAGCGTCGGAAGACCGCCTCTCTCTCTCTCTCTCTCTCTCTCTCTCTCTCTCTCTCTCTCTCTCTCTCTCTCTCTCTCTCTCTCTCTCTCTCTG
Source organism: Macrobrachium nipponense (assembly GCF_015104395.2). Taxonomy (NCBI): domain Eukaryota; kingdom Metazoa; phylum Arthropoda; class Malacostraca; order Decapoda; family Palaemonidae; genus Macrobrachium; species Macrobrachium nipponense. Next base: position 51,716,670 of record NC_061110.1, on the reverse strand, counting down.
ATCAAATTACTGGATAATGTCTCATCTTTGGCATTGATACTTGGAATTTGCGTTGCTAATCTAACCAGAAACTTCGTTTGTTATTATTACTGGAAACAAGCAATGATTTTTTCATTATTTGCGCTTTGGACTGTTATATGTAAAACTAGTATGTATTCATTCGCTCGGAAACTAGTTCCGCATATGAGGCGTCACTAAAAAACATAGAAAAATACAACATAAAAAGTGTCGAAAATCATCATAATCTTTCAAATTTTTGTTGTAATCTAACCAGAAACTTATTTTTATTAATATACTGTGCTAAACTATAAAGGATTTTATCATAGTATGCGTTTTTTAAAAGCGTCGTTAACTCGGAGCGTCGGAAGCGTCAAGCGTCGTACCTCGGAACAAGCGTCGTAACCCAGGACGGATTTTTCCATTGAATATTTAAGAAAAAGCGTTCGTAACCTCGGAACGTCGTAAGCCGGAACCGTCGTAACCCGGGGACCGCCTGTATATATATATATATATATATATATATATATAATATTTATATATATAATATACAGTCGGGCCCCCGTATTCGCGTTCTTCGGATTCGCAGACTGTGTCATTACAGCGACTAAGGCTCTTGCTTGACTCCAGTTAATAGGATGGTCTAAATCTCTCATATGTACGAATAATGCATTCGATATTTGCCCAGTTCTCACAGAATATTGATGTTGCTTGAGACGCTGTGAAAGAGATTTGCCAGTCTGTCCGTAATAGACTTTATCACACTTTTTGCAAGGAATTTCATATATGCAGCCTGGAAGATCTTTAGGAGAATTTTTGATTACTAAACTCTTGACATTAATATTGCTAAAAAACAACATTTATGTTAGAAAAAGCTTTAAAATTCTAGGAATATCTAAAAACCTTTCATCATAAGGTAATTTTAGAATGTTATGCTTACTAAATTCAAGTTTGTCATTAGTTGAATAAAATGTTTTTCTAGCTCTTTTCCATGCCACATCTACAAAAGTCCTTGGTTATTTTAGTTTCATGCAATATCATAAATAACTTTAATTTCAGCGTCAATAAACTGCAGCTCTGTAGCCTGCAGTTTATTGACGCTGAAATTGACGCTGACACGTAAAGCCCTTAGGAAACATCCCAGAAAAAACAGAGAATTTAACATTTTTGATGGTGATTTGGAGTAGTAAATGAACAAAGAGGCAATATTAGTTGATTTTCGAAAGACTGAAAAGGTGAAATTTCTATCATTTCTATGGACAGTTACATCAAGAAAATTCAAATTACAATTTCTTTCTTCCTCTACAGTAAATTTTATAGAAGGGACTAAATTATTGAGATTATTAAGGAATTCCTGGAGGTTTTCGTGAACTGGCCAAATACAGAAGATATCATCCACATATCTAAACCAAATAACTTTTTGGGGCAAAATTCTTGGTAAGAGTTTTGTCTCAAAAAAACAAAAAATTTCATGTAAATATTGCTAAGGACAGGAGATAAGGGATTACCCATAGCCATGCCAAACTTTTGTACAAAAAATTCCCCATTGAAACAAAATTTACTATCTTTGATACATAACCTTATGAGACTAATGAGATTTGCTACACTTAAGGGAATGTCATGACTTCACACTCCAAAGGGTCAAGAGGCAAGTCCTCTAAGGAGTAGGCCCGGACTCCATCTGAGCCGGTACCTTCGACGTCCACCGGAGCACATCCGAAGACCCCTGCTTCAACCGGGGACTCTGGTCCCTTCGATCCTGAAACCTTTACTGCAGGGGTTATGCAACAGGTGGGCAACATGGTGGGAGCCATGATGAACGACAGGCTAGACCAGATGCTTGCTCGGATCTCCACCTCGTTTGCAGAATCTGGTCAATTGATCCAAAATATATCGGAGCGACTGACAAACCAGGAAAACTTGCTGGCGGGCCTTAGGGATAATCCCCCAGCAGTTCTTCCTCTGGCAACCGCCGGAATGACTCCGATGCCCGTGAAGGTGCTACCAGGTGGGGAATTTCCCTTGTGTTTTTGGTTGGGAGCATGACAGACTCCTTCCCCATGGTATTGGTGACCTGTGTAGCTGCACGCCCTTCGGATAGCCGAGTATTGGCCTGGTATGTGGCATTGTCCCAGTGAATATAAGAGATCACGGCTCCCCTGTATTTAGGCCTTCAGCAAGGCGACTGTTTAGCCTGAATCATTTGGGCATCCATTCATCCCTTATTCAGTGTGAGGAGCTCTTCCCGAGTATTTTTTTTGTTTGTTATTCTCGTATAGTGAGTCTTTTGAGACTGTTGGCATTTCTTATTGCCGCTTTATATAGTATTGTTATTGTAACTATTAACTGAGTTGGTGTTTAGGCCCTCGCAGCCTGATTTATTTCCTTTAGTTATTTTTGACTGAGTTGACCTTCAAAGGTTAGCGTACTTTTATTTATATATATATATAATATATATATATATATATATATATATATATATATATATATATATATATATATATGCCAGTCTTTGTGTATATCTTGTCACGAGTGATGCTGTAATTTTCATTATTTCTTGTGGATATTATCTATTAAGATGTTTGATGCTTGTTATATTTAAGATTTAGTTTATAATTGTAGGTAGGAGAATTAAGTTTTCCCCCTGTTGGTCTCTTCTTTCCTCTCTGCTTAGTTATAAGTATTGGTTTATATTTATGTTGGTGTTGGGCCCATTTTGCTAATTTATGCAGTATATTTCTCAATATTTTCTGTCTAGGGTTTAGTGTTAGTGATTAAGAACTCCTGCGGGAGGAGTAAGGACTAAGTTGTGTCCTGTATAGTCACAAGGCTGACTTTATTATTCTTTTGCTTTGTTTGTTAATAAATATTGTTGAGTTTTCCTGTGTGTTTTTGTCTCCGCTGACTGAATTTATCTGGATTCTTGTGCAAAAGAACTTGCACCCCGGCCCAACAAGGGTCGTAACAACATTGAAATGGTTCTGTATGTATCAAAACATCTAAGAAAGGGAGGCAATTGTTTTTTCCCATTCTAGAGTAAACTTAATTGATGGTACCTCGTTATTTAATTTAGAGAGTAAATCATTTACATCAATACCAGCGGGCAGAACAGCTAAAATATCATCAACATATCTATACCACTTGAAAGGAATATAAATGATATCAGGTAAATAGCGTATTTCAAAGAATTTCACGTACAAGTTTGAGAGGAGTGGTGATAAAGGGTTGCCCATTGCCATGTCAAATATTTGTTGATAAAATTCACCATTGAATATAAACTTACAATCACAAATGCACAACCTAGTGAGTGAAATAATGTGACTTACAGGTAGAGATAATTCATGCGGAGTTAGTTCATTACTATGATATTCAAAAATAGGGTCTATAGGGACTTCAGTAAAAAGAGAACATGCTTTTTGCCACATATGAACAAACAATATGACAGCACATATGCATACAACCACTTCTTCTTACAGGTTTTGACATAGATAAACTGGGTTAAGCATTTGCTGAGGATATGCTCTTATCTGAGCTCATTTATACTCTACTCCATGTAGCAATATTTATCACTATGACACAATATCTGGCCACAACACAAGCACAAAGATAATTCTTTGACATTAGTTTGGTCACCATGGAGTTCTGGATAGACCAAAGAAAAGAACTCCTTGAGGACTCAACAGCAAATACAAAAAAAAGGTTTTTCCTACACCAAAACCTGTTTTTTTCAATGGATATTTAAATATTTCTTAATTATGAGAGAGAGAGAGAGAGAGAGAGAGAGAGAGAGAGAGAGAGAGAGAGAGAGAGAGAGAGAGAATGTAAGCCTGGGGAAAGAAACAGTGTTGTAAGCGCTGCCCTGGTAATAAACCGGTTTTCTCCCCTCCTTATAGGAGGGACCTCCCTATAGTGAACCCTTAAGGGAGGGACTTCCTCACAGTGAACCCTCCCATGGCTACAGCTCCCTAAACCTGTTTTCTCACCTCATTATAGCACCAACAGCTATGTATACTACTCAGAAAAGATATTGAAATGATAGTATGGGGAGCTCCAACTGCCCAATTTTGAGGAATTATCAAATTTTACTTATTGAGAGTTTTCAACTGTTTGGTTTAAATACACATATTCTGAAACAATAATGCTAAAAATATTTTTATCATTGGCTTATTGAGAATTTTTTTCATCGCTTGTATAACACTGTGAACCAGGATTAAGTAAGTTATTCACTGTTTTGGACATTTTTTGTATAAATAAACAACATATCTTAAAATGTTATTGCTAAAACAAATATTTAGACTGGTTCATGGACACATTTGTTCATCACTTTTATGGCACTGTGAATGAGATATGGTTTCCTTTAACCCTTAAAGTTATACATCTTTTTCCAAAAATAAATTTATTTTGTAAAATTATAATTATAGCTCAAATAATATCAAACCCGATAAGAAATAAAATCAGTAACAAATTCCGAGTATATTTGCTGTAAAACATTTTTGTAAATTTACTGAGATTGAAGACGCAGTCATTTTTTTGGATTGTCTTTTCTAATATTTCTTTGCAAAATTACAATTATAACTGAGATACTATGATAAAAGATAAGAACTGAAACAAACAGCAGTCCCTGGGTATATTTATGACCAAATATATAATAAGACATCACATGCAAGAGAGAGGCAGTACTTCCTCCCTTGAAGTCCTGATCACAACTAGCTCATGAGCTGCCTGTTTCTTGATTTTAGCTAGTCTAAAAGTTGCCATTAGTGAATTTATGGGCTACAGAAGTAATGGAAACTCTTTCCCACCCAATTCCTTCAAATCAATAGTGCATAACACTGATCTTCATACGAATGGATCCGTCCACCACCAAAAACCTGTTATTGCTATTCATATGAGGGGATCCATCCACTATGTGTTAAGATCCCATGTTTCAATTCATGATCTTTTCAACCCCTTCTTGGGCCTCTCTACCTCTCATCTTGATATCCATTACTAGCTACACTTTTTGTCTTTCCTCCTAACCATAAGAGTAATCTATTTGGCTCTATTTCACCGTTCATATTCATGTTACTAAATGAAAATCTGCCTTCACAAACCAGGATATCATACAGAATAATTCAAAACTCTGTACCACTGCCAGTATATACTAATCCCTTACTCCCGATCCATGTCCTCCACGAACCTCTTTATGTCCATAGCTACTCCTCCCAACTCTACCATTCATAAAGCACTACTATTATGTCAGTATACATGTTTTCAGAAGATATAACAAAACAATAGCAAAATTGAATTTGGAAAAACTACATATTTATCATACACTATTCCCTTTCTTCCCCAATACAGTACAAACAGCCTTATCATTTCATCTACAAAATATAAATATGAAAACTTGCAAAAATAAATATGAAATTAAGAACTCACCCACTGATATTCCTAAAGCAGCAGATTTCCCACGACCTCTTCCAGCTGTAAGCGCAACTGTAGTCCGTAAGGTCTTTTCTGTAATAGCTACAATGAACTGGAGGACACTCTTAGCCTGTATACAGAAAAGATGGACAACATCAAGCAAGAAACCATCAATTACTTATGATTTCTTAAAAGCAAAATTTTCTTAACAGTACAAACAAATTCTTACACCAGCCGTTATGCATTACTCAACTATTCAAATGTAAAAATAAATAAATAAATTTGAAACATTTCTAGTTCCACCTGGATATATGTGCATGACACCATTGCATACTCATGACAGGTACTTAGTTTCAATTTTTGAATTCTCTGACCTCATTTAAGAGAGATAAAGGGACAGGAGGACAATTTGTGTAATCTAATGGGTATGCATTTAAAAAAATTAATTTTGCTTTTGGAAATTACATTTTTTTTCAAAAAACCCACTACTTTACATGAAGCTTAAACCTGAGTATGTATTCAGTTAGTTTGAAATGTTTGCCACTACCTTCTAGTACGATAAGAAATAGTGGGTAGGGTATAGTGCATGCAAATTACTGAAATAAAATTGAGAAGCATCCAAAAGTTCTCAGGACTAACAAGGGGTCATGGATTGGACTAAATTGAAAGATCATGGATCAAACACTGTAGCAACACTTATCAAAATAATTACAGCATAGATACAATCACCCCTAAGATTGATAACATCTGGCTTGTCACAACTATAAGCCCAACTGAAAAGATTAAGACTTACAATTTATGCCACACTGATAAAATTCAACAAATATGGAAGATCTCTGAGAAGCAGCATTTTAAATCTCATGACCTTCTACTTTAACCTGGAATGTTTGATCAACGTCAGCTATATGCACTTACAATCACTTGCTTGGGCCAAAAATAGAAATTTTTGTAAATGTACTTACCACCATTCAAGACTATTACTGCATAGTACCTCGTACATCAAGGTGGTATGCACATACTACCAATCTTCCTCTTTTCAGATCTAGACCTCAAACGATTAGGTTGTGGTTTGAAGGGTTTGGAGCAAAACAAACAGTACGAGCAGTCCCTGGTTATCAGCGAGGGTTCCATTCAGACAGCTTGATATTAAGCAAAAATCACTGATAACCCAAAATCAGCAATTTATGGTGCTTATTGATGCCAATAACTGGATTTTGGTGCCAATAACTTGTTAAAGTCGCCTCTGTTAGGTACATATCAGCGCCGATACTCTACTATCGACACATAACCTGAAATCAGTGCATTTTGGCTTTTGGCAATTTTTGGCGCCAAACAAGCACCATAAAACCAGATGGCCGATAGCCAGGGACTGCCTGTATTGGAGATGATTGGAGTATATTACTAAGTACTCAAAGGTGGTACACACTGCCAGGCATATGATGAAGCGAAATAAACATTATTACTGGCTATCTAGATTCAGAAATTTAGATGTATACTTTGTAATATACAATTGCCCACGCTATTCGCAGACTCGCAATTTTGCTTATTTTTCTATGGTCCATATATACAGTATAACCATTATTCACAGGAAATTCACCTATTCGTAGTATTTTTCACCGAGAAATCTTCACAGATGACTGTACTTTCATATCATTTTTGTGACTAAATGCCCTTTGTGATAAAACTACTAAAATACTCGGTGTCAAAACAGCCAGTTCTAAGAATTTTTAGAGGGGTTTTAAGTATTTGCGGATTTTAGCTATTCACTGGGGGGTGTCTACTGTACACACATACACATATGTATAATGATGACAAAAATTTAGTATTTGGAAATGAGTAAATCTCTCTGAAATAAATAAAGAAGTGTTACAAGGCAACACTCAGTCACTCACTTTGTGCTTCTGGGGAGGTTATGGAGTACGTCGTCAGCTCTGATGCTCTCTCTCTCTCTTCTCTCTCTCTCTCTCTCTCTCTCTCTCTCTCTCTCTCTCTTTGTCAGCATCATGCAAAAAGTAAAGCTACTTTACATTAAATTAGTAAAAATCTAGCTACTGATACATGAATGATAAAATTTTCCAGACTCTGATGTTGTTGCTGGGTAGTCTCTCTCTCTCTCTCTCTCTCTCTCTCTCTCTCTCTCTCTCTCTCTCTCTCTCTCTCTCTGTCAGCATCATGCAAAAGGTAAGGCTACATGAACAGTAAAATTACTTTACCTAAAATTAGTAAAAATCTAGCTACTGACAATTTTTCAAGTATTTGATACATAAATTACAAAATTATTTTATAACAATAAAAATCTCACTTGCCCACAAATATAATCCATGTTATTTCCTCCCTCTCTCTAGTTTCTCCCTCTTGTATTTTTCCAGTATTGATACGCGAATTACAAAATTATTTGATTAAAAATAACAGTACTTGGAAACACATGTAATCTCCCTCTGAAATACAGCAGACCCTCATATTTGTGGGGGATGGGTGCCTGAACCCCCCGAAAAGCTAAAATCCGAGAACCCTTGAAACTACTCTAAAAATGCTTACAACTGCCTATTTTGATAGTTAAAAGACAAAAAAAAAAAAAAAAAAAAACTCTAATAGTTCCCCTCTAAAATGCTTATAAGTACCTAAGTATTTTAATAGTTCTATCACAAAAAGTGCATTTATTCATGAAAATATATGAAAATTTAGTAATTTATGAATATTTCAGTGCAATATACTGCAAATAGGTGAATTTTCTGCGAATAATGGGTATACATAGATTATAGGCCATAGAAAAGTCCACGAATAGGCGAGTATGCGAATACAGAGGGTTTATGGTAGATGAAAAAGTGTTACATGGCAACACTCACTCATGGTATCATGGTGGCGAGGTGGAGAGGACCGCCATTTCACAGTTCACAGTAGGTTCTCCAGTATTTTGTACGACAGTATCTTTTTAATTTATTTTTTTTAATTTTTATTCTGAATATTCAAGTTTTTTTTTCACTCTCAGTATAGTTCCGCGTTTTACGTAATCTCTTGTAACTTGTCTTTACTCTTTTATGATTTACAGTTAACTTAGGTTTTTATGTTCCTTTTTTTACTTTGTGTTGTGTATTTTATGTTCCTTTTTTACTTTATATTATGTATTTTAAAGAGTTGTAATATATTTAGATATAGTCAATCAAGATGGGAAAAGTAATGTATTCCCAAAAGCTTGGCAGTGCCTTTGTTTTATTTTAACGAAATAATAATGTCTGGAATATTACCACATCTTCTGGCTACCCTGTTCCTCCTTAAATTGAAGTTTTCTAGAAACGACAACATACCCAGTGAGTGCTATTTGCTTCACAACTGAACATGAAAGCTATTTGCTTTACAACTGAACAAGAGAGATACTTGCTAACACATATGTTACTCCTGATTTGGCAGCTATGAAAGGCAATGCACTAGAGAAAACATAGAATTGCTTGCAAACTTACCACTGAAATTTTGACCCTGAACAGTAAACAAGCTTATGAAAAAAAAAAGGATTACGTATATTCACATCAATCTGCCAATCACGATGAGACGAATAATTAAATATGATACCTACTTCTCTACCAATCATTATCAGAAGAATAAGTACAAATTATGACTGCTTATTGCTCTTTGCAAATCACCAGAAAACAAGCACCTGCCTCTTAATGAAAAAACTAAGAAATATCATCAACATGATTTCCACCAACACCTTCTTAGACTTTAAAGCCTCTTCCTTAATGACAAACTCTAGGAATATCAACATGATTTCCACCATTACAGTCCTAGACATTAAAGCCTCTTACCTGATCTAGTGTTTTACATAAGTCAACAAGAATTCCAATTGGAGGGTTTCCCTTAAGGGACTCTTTAAGATCCCTTAGTTCTTGTTCCTGTGGCAAAAGTGGATCATCAGCTGATGGTTTTGGGACAGGCTGCAAGTCTTTGAGATGAGATGAAAGTGGAAGAATACGTAGCTGATCATCCAAAACAGCACATGTTGAACAGGAAGGTAGAGAGAGAATAAATCTGAAATATAAAGCCCACAATATTAGTCAATACCTCCTGATTTCACTTGGTTCAGAATATCTACCTTTAAATCAGAATGTTGAAAGCTAATTTCATGATTAGAATACTCTATTTCCTACTGAGTAAGATTTCAAATAATCACTAGAAAGACTCCTACCTTAACTTCTGAGGTTCCGTAATAAAGGGTTATAGTACACAATTGCTGTCTGGACTTATCTTTTTTTTACATAAAATACCTTGACCGACTTCCTTACTTCACTCTTCCCATATGCATACAGTAATACTTTATTTATCTGAATTAATAGAACCAATGGTCAGTCAGATATGGGCAAAATCCAAATAATGGAGTAAAAACTAGAGATGTTCAAGGGTAACTGCACCCTTTCTCACCCAAAGTACATGACATTTCTGTAGGCAGATAGCCTACCTGTGTTATCCCGCAGCCTACCATGGTTTTATGATCAGTAACCCTCATAGTCAGGGCCTCTTTTCCAAAAGACAGTTGTCAAAATATGTTCATTTTACTCAGGAAAAATTTTTTTCTAACAACTCTTATTTTAACCCTTAATGGATGGATACCTTCATATGAGTAGTAAAAAAAAGTTTTAGGTGGTGGATGGATTCACTCATGGTGAGCATCAATATAATGTGCCATCAATTTGAAGGAATCATTTGGGGGGGAGGGAGAGGGGAGGTTTCAATACTTCTATAGCCCATAAATTTACTAATTGCCACTTTTAGACTAGCCAATAGCAAGGAAACAGGCAGCTCATGAGTTAGTTGTGATCTTGATTTCAAGGGAATTTGTACTGTGCCTCTCTCTCACATGACACCTTTTTATAAATTTGCTCATTAATAATATACCCATGGGTTGCTCTTGGCTTTAGCTCTTATCTTTTATGATAAATAGTATGTCAGTTATAATTATAATTTTGCAGAGAAATATAAAAAGAAATAATAGAAAAGACATGCATAATCCAAAAAATATACTGATTTTTTTTATCTCAATAAAATGACATATTTTACAATAAATATACTTAAAATCTGTTACTGATTTTATTTCTTATCTGTTTTGATATTGTATGAGCTGTAATTAAAATTTTACAAAACAAAATAAATTTATTAATAAGAAAAAACATGTATAACTTCGTAAAATTTACAATTGTCTTGTAAAAGAGGCCCCACAAGGGATTGTAAATAGTCATTTTAAACTTGTGGAAGGTAGGGAAAATTTTCTTATAATTTTTTTCTTACACCATGTGGATATCTTCCTCTTTCTATTGAAGTGTTTTCCTTACATTGGCTGGCCTCAAAGTTTAGTTGGCCTGGGGAGCTGCATATTGATTTATTACCCTGTCAATTAAGGGTTAAATTGGCTGACCTGAAAGTTTTAACCTGGGGTGCTGCATACTGATTGTTTAGTCCTGCTCTTAAGGCAACAAATCCCAAGTATATTTACTATAAAATATTTATAAGACATCCTGGGATGGAAACCTGCAGTACATTCCCCTCTGATATCCCAAGTCAAGCTAATACAGTTGGCGTGTCAGAGTTGCCAGAAGTTATTTATAGTCTGAACACTTTTCCCGCAAAATTTGATCAAAACGTATTCACGTTCTCAAGATTTGTGGATTCACCTATTCGTAGGTTTCTATAAGGATATCTGCCAATTGTTCCTGGAAAATTTGCATGTTTGCATTATTTTTCACCAATAAATATTCAACAATTATATTTTCAAGTCAATTTCATGACTAAATGCACTTTTTCTGATAAAACTATTAAAATATTCAGGTAAAGGCATTCTAAGAGGGGGTTTCTTGTGTTTAAACTAACAAAATAGGCTGTGCTAAGCATTTGTAGAGGGGTTTGAAGTATTTGATGAGTATAGCTAAGTATTCGCAGATTCTAGCTATTATTGATGGCGTCTGCGACCCAATACCTGCCAAATTATGGGGCGTCTTCCATCCACTGTGTGTGCGTGTGTGATATATATATATTATATATTATATATATATATATATATATATGTACATATATATATATGTGTAATAGATATATATATATATATATATATATATATATATATATATATATATATATATATATATATAATAATATATAGATATAATATATATAGATATATATATATATATATATATAACATACATATATATATATATAGGATATAGTATATATATATATATATATATATATATATATCATATATATATACCATATATATATATATATATATATATATATATATATATATATATATATAATATATATATATATGTATCATATATATATGTATATATATATATATATATATAGTATATATATATATATATCTATATATATATATATATTACAGTGGGCCCCGTATTCGCGTTCTCCGGATTCGCAGATTTTTTTCTGGACCATATCTAACCATTATTTGCGGTGAATTCGCCTATTCGCGGGATTTTACGACAATAAATAAGCACTAACTAGTATATTTTGATGTTATTTTCATGCCTAAATACATTTTTATGATACAAAAACGATTTACTCATTTTAAAATATTAATATTGATCAATACTGTATTAGTAAGTTTAATAAGATTACATGATATCACATAATAACTAATAATTCTCTCTCTCTCCCTTACCGGGATGTATGCTTTTTGTGTGATAAATGATTTACTAATTTTCTAATACAGTGGTACCTCGAGATACGAAATTAATCCGTTCCGAGACGGCCTTCGTATCAAGAGTTTTTCGTATCTTGGAACACATTTAACATGTAAAATGGCTAATCCGTTCCAAGCCCTAAAAACCAAAAAACACCCCAGGTAAAGTTATATTTCCAGGCCTAAAACACATGTTCTTGGGTTACGACGGAAGAAATATGACTCCAAAAAGGCAAAATACTGTACAATACTTGAGTATTATCAACTGCATAATAATGTTCAAACCCATTTTTATTGCATATATTAGGACTTTGGCATATGTCCCTTAGGAATAAGCCTAGCCTATGTTAGCGGTTGCTACTGCAGCCTAGTCTATGATTCTGACATCTAAACCTAAGAGCTAAAAGCTTAGAATATGCCAATAAAATGTATAAATAATCAGTATGTACTCATTTCAAATAATTATTAATTAATCATTAACTATAATACACAAACAAACAAAAAACAAACCATTCAATCGATTGTTTACATTCAGATCTTACCCGTCTTACGAGTATGGAACGAGCGCCAAGCAATCATTTTTCCTAGCACACAGTAAGCCATAAATTGTCATTAGTATCTCTCTTCAACTACTGAAACTACCAAACAGTATAATAACCATTCATTTCTATTCTTTATTCTATCTTTACCTAATGTTTTTTTTTATTAATGTATTGCATGAATACTAAGTTTCTCAATTTACAGCAACCTTTTACCAATAGAATACTTTAAGCACAAGGGGTAGATGCTGACCAATAGGAGAGCAGGACCTTATGGGGTGACTAGCATCAGGAACCAATGGGAGAGCGGGAGGATGGTGGCGAGTTTACTCAGTTGGCAGCGCTGGAGTTTTAAAATTGTTCTCGGTGGTCCGGGTGAATCTCGGGACTTATAGCAACAACCTTTCGTATCTTGAAAACTTTTCGTATGTAGAGCAGTAAAATTTTTCGTATTGGGTTTCGTAACTTGGATTTTTCGTAAGTTGAGCCTTTCGTATCTCGAGGTACTACTGTATTAATATTAGTGTAAAGAGCAATTACTTCAAGAAAGAAAATACTACATTGAATTAGTAAGATTTTAGTTTATAAATTTCAAAAATTATGTAAGAATGAAGGAAATCCCAGTCTTCACGCATCTTTCTTTCGAACTCCAGGTCTCTCTCTATCTCTCTACTGAGATGAGAGATTTTTATGGTACACATATGTATACAGTGGTCCGCCCGTATTCGCGGGGGATGCGTACCACACCCCCCCCCGAATAGTTAGAATCTGCGAATGTTTGGAACCCCTATAAAAATGCTAAAAACAGCCTATTTTGTTAGTTAAAACTTAAGAAAAACCACTAAAAATTTTCATACTTGGTTTTTTTAATAGTTTTATCACAAAAAGTGCATTTTATGATGAAATTGATAACAAAAACCAGGAATTTGTGGATATTTCTCAGAGAAAAATACCGCGAATGCGCGAATTTTCTGCGAATAATGCAGGGAAAGGTTCCCGAGAGAAATCCGCGAATGTGTGAGTCCGCGAATCCGGAAAACGCGAATACGGGGGTCCACTGTAACATGTTTATTAATATTTTCATATAATAATAATAATAATAATAATAATAATAATAATAATAATTGTAATTGCAAAAATCATATGTGAAAGTATTTTACAAATGCTACGATAATATCTATCTCTCTCTCTCTTTCTCTCGCAGTAACACCCTTTTGTAACCTGAATTATTTTTGTATGCTGAGGCAAAAAAATCTTTGTCTTTGCTTTCGTAACTTGGATTTTTCGTAAGTTGGGACTTTCGTATGTATGGGGTAAGGATGAGTGTAGGGAATGTGCCGTATGGGAGTGTGAAAGCCAGGAGTGTAGAACAGGCAAAGAGTATAAAGAGTAGCATTAGATATAGGAGAAAGCAAGATTCTGAGGAGGCAAGAATGAATGTTGGTGAGTCGTTGTCAATGTACATCTGTAGGTTAGAAACACTAGCCCGGAAAGTTTGGAGATAAAAGGATAAATGAGTGGGAGGAGTTAGTAAGAAAGTTGTTGGCGACTGTACTAGAGAGCGAATATGAGTTCATAAATCTGAAACGTAAGGAGAAAATGCGATGGACGAATGAAAGGTTGATGTGGAACGACATTTTAGAAATGGTAGAAGATTACGAGCTAGGTAGGTGTATGAAAGAGAGTAGAAGTGTTAGTCATAGGACTGAAGTAGCAGAAGTTATACCAGAATTTAAAAGCTATAGGGAGGCAGTTTTAGAAGGGCCAAGGCGAATGGCAGAGCTAGTGGTTGATAGGAGCGTTAGAGCAAGTAACGTGAGCGTAGTTAGCCCTAAAAGTGATAGGAGTGCGAGCGTTGGAAGAGTAGGATCAGTTAGTTGTGAGCGAGAACAGCAGTGTTACAGATGTGGTAAGCCAGGACACAGGAAGAATGCATGTCAGTGGGCGTTAGGACTGTGCTTCAGTTGTGGGCAAACAGGCCATTTAGTGAGTGAGTGTAAGAAAGATAGGGATATTAAGTGTTACAGGTGTGGACAGGTAGGGCACATAGCTAGTAAATGTCATGGTACATGTTGAACGTGGTTTGGCAACTGCGAAAAAAACGGGCATTATGCTAGGATGTGTAAAGAATGTGTTGAATGTGGAACTTTGTTGCGGGATCACAAGCTCAAAAACAAGCAGGCAAAATCCCACCCCCCCTCTCCCACATCAAAAACTTAATCAATCCAGCTGCCAACCTTACCCTCAGTCACACTTTCCCCTTTACACTACAGAATGCACGCAGGACAATTGACCTACACCTACACACACAACAACAAAACACAAACACATGTACTCACCCAACTCCAGATACTCCAGGATATGCTGTGCTGTCTACCAGTCGATGTCACAGAGATACCAACAACTGTCACAAGCCAGTACATAACCAACAACAACAAAACAACCAAGGACCACAACCCAACAATGCAACACCCAAGGACCACAATCCCACAACTCAAAAATACAACAACAACCAAAAAACACAACTACAACTCAAAAACACAGCAAACAACCAAGGAACACAACCACAACTCAATAACAAACAAGGCATACAACCACAACAAAAGATATCTGCAAAAACAATCACTAAGACAAAAACAACAACACAAAAAGGTAACACACAGCCACTAACAACACCAAGAA
The DNA here is from genome assembly GCF_015104395.2 of Macrobrachium nipponense. NCBI lineage: Eukaryota > Metazoa > Arthropoda > Malacostraca > Decapoda > Palaemonidae > Macrobrachium > Macrobrachium nipponense. The sequence continues at coordinate 51,701,355 of NC_061110.1, read as the reverse complement.
ATCACAACAGCTCACCAACAACAACAACAACCCTCAACTATAACAACTCACATATAACCCAACAGATTTTCACAAGCACAACAAATCTAACAACACAGGCACAACAACTCCAAAGCAAACAATATCAACTTAACAGCAACTAACAACAAATCAATAACACACAACTTAACTGACTTTCAATTCCTTCAGTAAACTGCTGCCGACACTACTGACTATTACAGGTTCTAACCCAAGACTGACCAAAACACAGAACTCTAACAACTACCTCCAGCTGCACCAGCAGACAACCCAGAACTCACCAACAGCCAATTTAATCGTTAACCATCCAAACACCAATTACAACCCCCCCCCCCTCTCTCTCTCTCTCTCTCTCTAGGATGTTGTCAAATGAAACTCCCATAACTCCACCATACTTCCTCCCCCGTTACATTTGACAATGTCTCCTTACACTCACAACACCTACACTAAATAGCCTTCCGCAACACCCACAGATGCTCGGACGCAGCTCCCTTGGATCTTGTTTGAGGGCCCTCATACACACTCTCAGTCACACCACCATCCACTTCTCCCAGACCACTTCCAGTCAAGACTCCCATTACCATCTCCCTCACTACTATCCTCCCAAATCCTACTCACTATCTCATCTACCCTTTCTAACTCTTGTCCCAATATCTCTTGTAACTCTGCCACCAAATCACTTACCTCATTTACACTCCTGCCAAACTCCCGAAGAGACTCATCCATACTGCAAACCACATCCTTACCACCTGATTCCCTTCCGGGTGAAACTTCACTAAACCCTGACAATTCAAACCCACACACGCCACATGTATCACTCCTCCCCTCAAAGTCATCCGTATTACATGCCTTATCCACCATTTTTACCCTAACACTAACCCCTCTATCATGCAGCTCACGTTTCTCCCTTTCATTACCTTTCCTTACCTTCTTCGCTTTCTTCCATACTCAACCAACACCAACTGCCGATCTTCCAAACCCATTTGCTCCCTGACACTCGGCTCACATTTATTCACCTTCAACCATTCACTCATCGCATTCTCCCGAACATACTGCAGTACTTCCCTCCACTTACAGAGCTGGTCACAATGTGCCCTAACCTCATCCACCTCCCCATATATTAGGGCTGTTGCCTTGTATAACAAGGCGCCCTATGAGGTAATGTTAGACTTGCGATAATCTTACGCTAAGTCGGTTGGTTATGCACTTCCATACTCATTGGAGTGTCTTGGGGTTTGCTGATAACTTACGAAGTGGTTATGACGACGATGTGTTAAACTCATAATGATATCTTTTCTGATGTGAGGTTTCTAGTACAAAACACGAAGTATAAAAAATAGTTCTATTCTCTGAGATTACATGATGAATATAGGATTGTACAGGTCTGCCAATGACGATGGCTTGATCACTTCTGCCAATGATGATAGCTAATTCTGTTCTGCCTACCATCTCGGTTACAAGTCATAAAGGAAGCAGAGAGTAGCTCGAACATATGAACATACATACAAAATGAGACACATTAGAAATCACGTAGGCCGTTTGAATTATAGGTCGCGATAGTTGTCTCAAGCAGGAAGCTTGGACTAATGTTTTCAAAACAAATGAATGACCACAGGTGACGGCATGTCAACTTAGCCTACGTTATTGTATACGTCATCTTTATCGTCTCTGGTCTGATCACATTCCTGCAAGCAATCTGGTTGACCTCTTTAGTTTTAGTTTTTTATATATATGGAATAACATTCCATATTTTTATTATGTAATCACTTACACATATACTCACAGTCTCCCTAACACATAACTCAGTCCACTCGGTCCTACTTCCAAAATCTCAAAAGGCCCTTGAAATTTCTCTCTTAACTTATTCACATTCATTCTGCCCATCTCAACCACCTCTTTCAACACCTTATCTCTTATCCTAAAACTTTCAAACCTTTCACTCGCTTTCTTCCACAAGTCCCAATCACTCTCTAACAGACCCAACCGTGGCCTAACAATCCTTTCAAAATTCAACACATATTTACAAGGAGACATACCTATACTCTTCTGCAGTGTGGCGTTATATACCCACACTGCACATCCTACATACATATCCCAATCATTGTCGCCTTTACGCATCATTCGCAAAACCTCAGTCATCATTCTAACAGTCCTTTCTGCCAAACCATTCGCACTGGGCACATACAGAGTAGAATACACATGGACAATACCCCATTCCTTCAAATTCCCACCCCACAAACTCAGGCCCATTATCACTTAACATTTTTGCTGGCTTACACACACATAAATAGGCGGCATCACTTGCCCTACCATCCATACAACGGTTTCACTCCTTTTATCTTTGATTGGACCCGCAGAGGAAATTTACTCATGTGATCCACCATCACAATCATTCCCACATGCCCCCTCACAGTCTTTGGCAATGAAACACAATCAATCACAAGCATTTCAAACGGCTCTTACATCTGCAATCGTAACACAGGTGGACTCGCATGCACACTCTGATACTTTCCCCTCTGACATTCTTCACACGTAACAGCCACATCCACACAAATCTTATTCATCCCAGGCACATACAATCTCTCTCATGCACTCCCACAACGTAATTTTCCCCATATGCCCAAACCGATCATGCAGCAACAAACACATACTCACTGCTGACTCAACAGAAAACACCAGCAAATACACTTCCCTGTCATGCACCCCTTCTTGATGCAAAAAGTACACTATGTTTTTACAAACTACAAACCGTTTAGCAACCCTCTTATACACATCCAACTCACACAGCCAATCTTCCACATGCACTCCCCCCAAAACACACTGCATCAACATATTTATCTCCAAGCACCTATCTTGCATTCCCTCAACCTCCTCCTCACTCAACAAATCATTCTCACTTCTAGCAATATCAATCACCCCCACAAAGTTTGCTACAAATGCACTGCCATTCTGAATTCTAGCTATTGTGGTACCCCCCCTCACTAAGAATCCTATTTCCTATATCTACGCTTATATCATGCATCATCAAAAAGTCCATCCCTACCAAAAAGCAAGCTGGCATATCATTTTCTCCCATGATTATAGTTATGTACTACGTACTTCCAACTCTCCTCAACTAACCTTTGACTGCACCTCTTCCCACACTAAAACACTTCCTTGTCCAAACCCATGTATCCTCACACTTGTACACCGCCTTTTCACTTCCCAATCGCATCTCTCCAGTTCACTCACCACTGCCCCACTCACCAAGGAAGCTTGTGCCCCCGTATCAACCAAATCACAGTTTTCACTATCATTTATTCTGACCATTGCCACCATTTTCCCTCGAGTCCCATGCACACACACACATTCACTGCCACATCCACTTGGTTATCCCCATCACAGTCATCCTCACCAGATTCATCCTCGGCTACCTCCCCACTTCCGTACTCCTGATTCAGAACCCTTTCATAGTCCCCTTTCCTAACCAACCTATTACAACCATTTTCCCAGCACTGAATCCTCAAAAACCCATGCTCACTACCTGTACTTATCCTCCCTCGATACTCGACTGGTCTGTCCCATCCAAAATACAAAAACACCTTTATTCCAAACAACTCAGCTACTGCTAACAGCAATTTATGCAACATTTCCTCTTCCCCACCTTGTTCCTCCGTATATGCCACTCCCTTCTGCACTTCACTCATCAACCTCACTCACAAACCATTCGCACTAACGGGTACCTCTTCAACCAGACCTCTCCCTTCCAAGTCTTTCAATGGTGAAAACAATCATTCACACACTGTCACCCCTTCAAACCTCTCTTTTACAACCAAACCCTCAGGCACCACATTCGGACCCCAGTCACTCTTCACGACACCGTTGCCCTACCTTGCATCCTAGACATTGCATCAGTAATCATATTTTTACTCCCTGGCACAGATTCTAACCTAAAATCAAACTCATTCAAATCTTCAATCATCCTCGCAATCCTAGCATTCACACTCTCCTTCTTGATCATATACACTAATGGCTGATGGTCCGTCCGGATAAATCTTACCCCATACAAAAACACTTTCAACGCTTTCACACAAAACCTTATTGCCGCAAGCTCCTTCTCAACCACTGAATACTTCCGCTCCGCTTTATTAAAAGCTTTACTTACATACGCAATTACTCTCAACTGTTCCTCCCCATTCACCTCTTGCATCTGAGCTAAACACCCTCCCATACTAACCTTGCTCGCATCAGTATCAAGCTCAAGCTCACATGCATCCTCACTATAGTCTGGAAAAGCCAAGGTGACATCTCTCAAATGATCCACAATTCAATCATCCCACCTTGGCTTAGTACAATTTTTTCTCCCCTGTCCATTCAGTCAACGGCTTCCCTCTACCTGAGCAATCCCTAAAAAACTTCCTCCCAAAATCAATCAACCCGAAAAAACCCTTTAACTCGCACACGGTCCAGGGACGTGTAAACTCCCCTATCTTTTCCACAAACTTTTCACTCTTCCTTATGCAACTAGCACTCACCTTATGACCAAGAAATTCTACTTCCCCAGCTAACCACGTAGTACACTTCTCCAGCTTCACTATCACTCGAACCTCTTCCAATCGCTCTAACACCTTCTCAAGCAGCTCCATATTCTCCTCCAACAGTTTCACTCACAATCAAAATATCATCTATAAACACAGTCACCTTCCTTCTCTCAAACCCAGCCAAAACCCCATTCATTCCCCTTTGAAAGGCAGCAGGCACGTTAGCCAACCCAAAACTCAACCGTTTATACTGGTAGTGGGAACTACCACTTGAAAAAGCAGTAACAGGCCTGCTCCCCTCCTCAAGAGGCATCTGGTAATAGCCCCTTACTAGGTCTAATTACCGTATATTTCGGCGTATAAGTCGACCCCCCTAATTCCGAGTAGATTTTTATGATTTTAACTAATATCGGGTATATTAGTCGACCTATAAAATGTGAGGCCAACCGTACGCTCAAAATAAGCAGCAGGTTAAAACGTATCATATAAAATAACCTAAATGTTATTACGGTACATATGTGAGGCCAACCATACGCTTAGTATAAGCAGCAGGGTAAAACGTATCATATAACATAACCTGAATATTATTACGGCACATATGTTGCTCTACTTACCATAAGAAATACAGGTAATATACTCGGTATATTAACAAATCTGTGTAATATATAAAAGATGAATACCGGCAAATATGATAGAAATGACAAAACGGAAGATACGTTACTCGAGTGTAATGTAAACAAACAGCGCTAACTAACGCTGCATAACAGCTTACGTATATATGTATGTACAAACTGCCACTCAAGTTAATGTTTTGATTGGTTTGTTAAAACGACGTGCCGGTATTTTATTATGTTGGAATATTCCTTGACCATTGGTTCTTCTATGGCATAAACAGGCTCATTTGAGGGAAAACGAACCTGCAGTTGATTCACCAGAATCAATGTTTACACTTGCTGTGCGATTGGGGTTTCTTCAAGTTACTTTGATTTTTTCATTTTATTTAAGGTAATGGATGTTCTTATATTATTATTGTCTTATTACAGTGTGAAATGTTTTTAATACTGGTATTTACATACATAGATACCTCAACAAGGCTGTCATTGTTATTAGCCAACTGTAAAGCCTGGATTCCTGTACCGATTCGCCAAAATAATAAAAGATTCACTTTTTGTTACCGTTAGATAAGTCGACCCCTTAATTTTGGCATGATTTTTTGCGGCTAAAGGGTCGACTTATACGCCAAAATATACGGTAGGTAAACACTCTCATCCCATGCATCTTGTACACACAATCAGACACTAAATTCATCAGAAATTTCTCCTTCACAGTCACTTCATTCACCCTCCAATAATCTACACACATCCTCAGACTTCCATCCGGCTTACTATGGGGCTATTCCAGGCACTCTCACTCTCTATCACTCCCACTCTCTCAAGCTCCTCACACTGCTCCTCAGTCTCTCGGGTAATAGCCGGGGAAAAGTGTCAAGGATGCTTATATATGGGGGTATCATCTTCCAAAACTATCTTGAATTTGGAGGGCTTAGAACCCCAAAAATCCTCGTCCCTACGACTCGACGCAACCCGCCTATCCCATGACATCTGCATTAACCGCCTCCTCTCATTGTCACTAACATTCTCATCAACCTTAACTCTTCCTCTTAACTTGTCATACTCCCAATCATCACCTTTTTTCACACTACCTGTCATCACCTGCCGCACCTCAACATATCTTTCTTCATCAGTGCTCACCAACGTGTACAGCAACCCCACAGAATCACCTTCATGTATACCCCACACTCGCTTTTTCCTAACACTTGGCAATGAGGCTACAAAAAACGTGGATTCTCTGTATCCAAAATCCTGTCGTATACATGCACGCTTGCTCTTACCAACTTGCTCGCATCCACACCCTCAACCACATATGCACACTTGTCACCTTTGACAACCCCAAGACTATCCGGCCATGCAACTTTCACACTAACAACTTCTCTGACTTCTCGCGGCACCTTTACACTATCTTTCGCAATTAACAGCACCCTCTTCCATATTTCACCGGTTACCTCCCCATTCCTACCTAAGTACACCTCTCCACATACGTTCCCCTTCATATGACACTCAACCATATTCCCGCTTGGATGGACCACCATCCCACACTTCCTCAAGAACCCATACACCAACAACATATACTTATCATTCACTCCCTCGATCACCTAAAAGTCCCTTTTATCCACCACCACCCATCCGATTTCTACATTTTCGTGCACCACTCCCACGACAGGCATACCCAAATTTCCTATTCCTCGTACCTCCCCTTTATACTCCCCAACTTCACATTTACTCCAAAACTTTTGTCACATCCATTCTTAAAAAAAACATTTGACACTGCACCCGGTATCAATCAAAGCAACGAAACGCACCCCTTTGCATCTCACTTTTACACTCATACATTCATGAGCTCTATCCCCAAACCCCTTTTCATGCAACAATCCTTCACACACATGCATCACTCTTATCGTCCACATACCAGAGGATCCACCCAACTGAATCCCTTTTTCACTAGTTTCCAGGATTCCCAACCTGACTCATCCTCTTTCGCCTACACACACTCGCCATGCGACCTTCCATTCCACATTCAACACATTTTGCACGCTGTTCTTTACACATCCTAGCATAATGCCCATTCTTCCTGCAGTTGCCACAAACCACGTTCATACGGGTACCTTGACATCCACTAGCTATGTGCCCTACCTGTCCACACCTGTAACACTTAATATCCCTATCTTTCTTACACTCGCTCACTAAATGCCCCGTTTGCCTACATCTGAAGCACGCTCCTAACGCACACCGACATTCATTTTTTTGTGTCCTGGCTTACCACATCTTTAACACTGCTGTTCTCGCTCACAACTAACTGATCCTACTCTTCAAACACTCGCACTCTTATCTTTTTTAAGGGGGCCGGCCGGCTAATGCCATTTTTTAAGGACAGGACTTTGATATTCATACTACTTAATAAGGTGACTTGGGACATCTCCAAACCGCATATGATTTTCGCCTCTGACCTTCGGTTTTGTGACGCCAGGGTGATTTATCCCGAAAATAACAATTTTTTTAAATTCTATCTCCTCCCTTGATATTTAATATTAAGACCTAAGATTACTACCATATATAGACCTGATGTAGACCTCCAATCGAATGAGGAGTTTTTTTTTTTTTCTAAAAGTCATTTTTTTGCTAGATATGAATTTTTCAATATGGTAAAAAAAAAGCCCTATGAATCAGGAGAAAAAAATTTATAAAAAAAAGACAAAACAAAAATTGGAAAAAAGGGCTCAATTTGATTGTTCTATAATGTCTTTCTGAGTTATATACCAAATTCAAATGTTATAGCTTTAAAACTAAGTGAGAAGATAGATTTTGAAGGTCAATAAGTATAGTTTTGAGATACGGCCGTTCACAGTTTTCCTTCGTATTTCTATAAAGAAAATGTTAATAAAAATGATTATTATGAATGTATATTTCTTTTTTGTGTATTAATAAACCAAAACTATTTTATTTATCATAATTTAATCATAAATGATGATCCCTTTGCTCATATATTGTAGCCTGGGGCACTGCTTGAGGCAAGATGGGGCACTCCTTCCTACACAACTCTCTCTCTCCCCTTCACTAACTCGGCTTATTACAGCGAATTTTCTTCTTCTGTATGTTAGCGAGATGTTTTCCTTGTATTTTCCTCTTTGGCATGATGAAATTCTTGCCGAAACAAAGATAAACAAACGTAAATGCAAGAGAATGTCAGAGGTGAAACTCGAAGGTGTACTCTCTTTTTACAAAGACAATTTAATAAATCATGATTATTATGAATTTCATATTCCACTTTGGGTATTAAAATACCAAAACTTTATTATTTATCATAAATGAAGATCTCTTTGCTCAAAGACCGTAGCCTTGGGCACAGTGTGACGTGTGCTGTCAGGCAAAACGGGGGCGTTACTACGCAACCCTTACTACGCAACCCTCCCCTCTCTCTTCACTAACTATGCGTATATTATGATATTCTGTAATAATACTTGAGCCGATTTTTTCGTTCGTAGTATGTTAGCGAGATGTTTTCCTTGTCTTTTCCTCATAGGCATGATGAAATTCTTGCCGAAACATACATAAACATATGTAAAAGCAAGCGAATGTCAGAGGTGAAATCGAAAGTGTAGAATACTTGAAGTTTGTGCTCACACTGATGGTTGGACTTGGTAGCTGACTGAAGTGAAGTCTCCCTTCTTGACTCGGGGAATGACTACAGATGCCATTTCTCCCAATTTCTTTGACAATAATTATCAAAATTTACGATAATAGAAGAAATATTGCATTTTCTTGTACGGATCAATGTTTTAGGCTTATTGAGTTACGTTAACTAATTACCCTGTAACTACGAAAATAAGAGGAATTTTGACGAAATATTTCGTATACGTATTCTCAATTGCCATATGAAGCTCCATGAATTTTTTCATGACTTTGCATTTTTCACCCTATACCCCCATATACAGGCAGTCCCCGGGTTACGACGGGGGTTCCGTTCTTAAGACGCGTCGTAACCCGAAAATCGTTGTAAGCCGGAACGACGTTCTTGAAAACATGTCCACAGGGAAAATTTCACTAATTTGCAATTTTTCTTAGGGCCGTATCTCTAAAATTACACTATTTACTTTTTTACATGTGGCAACACTGTGCATTCTTCACAAATTACTGTATATTTTCATTAAAATACAAGAGAGAGAGAGAGAGAGAGAGAGAGAGAGAGAGAGAGAGATATTACATAAAACCATTAAATTCGTTGACCATTGTATGGCATTGTTACTTTCCCAGCTCCGAGTGTCACTGGAGTTATGAGGTAAGGAAACTGATACAGAAAAAGACGAAGGGAAGAATTTTCTTTTGAAATTAGTTATCGTATTATTACTACTTCTATTATTATTATTATTATTATTCTATTATTATTTATTATTATTATTTATTATTATTATTTGAAATAAAAATTCTCATCTCAGTAAGAAAGAGGAATTATCCTTACAAGTGAAATGGAAAGGTCATTTTCATCTCTTAAAATACGACCATTATGAATGTTCTAATTACAGTTTTATTATTATTATTATTATTATTATTATTATTATTATATTCTGAAATTATTAATAAACATTTTACATACTAGCACCATAAAAAATTCTTTCATCTCGGTTAAAAGAGAGAGGAGAGAGTAGAGAGAGAGAGAGAGAAGAGAGAGAGAGTAGAAGAGAGTGTTTATCTCTCTCTGTTCTTTCAAAAAATACTTATAACGCTTCCAGCGAAAGAGAGGGAGGGAGTTACAACTATGACACATTATTATCTTGTGTGGCAAAAGAGAGAGAGAGAGAGAGAGAGAGAGAGAGTAGAGAGAGAGAGAGAGAGAGAGAGAGAGAGAGAGAGAGAGAGAGTTAACCTTAATTAAAAGTGACATGGATAGATTAGTATTGTACTTCTTTAAAATACTATCACATATGAATTTTGTAATTACAGTTATTATTATTATTATTATTATTTGAAAGTATTAAAAACAAATAGTACAAGTACATAAAAAATCTTGAGTCTCAGTAAATGAGAGAGAGAGAGAGAGAGAGAGAGAGAGAGAGAGAGAGAGAGAGAGAGAGAGAGAGAGAGAGAGAGAGAGGGGGGGGGAAATTTCATGAGCACTTGATGGCAACACAGCAGCTCTTCCCCACCCCTCCTGGCTGTCACAGAACTTAATATATCTGACAGTTTTAGTACCTGGAGTTAGAGAAAGGTTACAGAAAGAAGACTGGGATTTCCTTCATTCTTCCATAATTTTTTAAATATGGTATTTCCATTTTAAAATAAGTTTTTAAATATACTTACCTGGTAGTTACATATATATAGCTTAATCCCGCCGATTCGTCGCGCGCACGGCAGAAATTCAAAATTCGCGGCTATCGCCGATAGATGGTCAGGTGATCATACCTGTGCTCCTCTATGTAGGTATCTGGAAAACCATTCCCATTTGTCCTCAGAACATTCCATGCCCCTGTTCTCAGAGGGGAGGAGGGTGGGACCTTTTATATATGTACTACCAGGTAAGTATATTAAAAACTTATTTTAAATGAAAATACCATTTTTAAATATCTAACTTCCCTGGTAGTTACATATATATAGCTGATTAACACCTTTGGTGGTGGGTTAGAGAACCTATACACCGTTGGGAATTCGTAAAATAATTGCTACAATCAGCTGACAATAATAATCTGGTTCTTACCTGATAAGGAAGCTGGCTTCAAAGTTTTCCTGCCTCATAAGCCTGCATTCCTTGAGAGACCCAGCGATCCACCCAGGGGGCTGTGGAAAGTCTCTGTGGGGCTGTCACACGGTCCTCGACCTTAACATGACTAGACCACCACCCTTGCTATCCTGGCAAAGCCATGGACAATGAGTTGACCACCTGACCAACTAACACACTAAAAACACACACCATAAAAAAAACCTGACTAAGACTTGCATCCCAGACTGTGGAAGGTTGCTGCAACCTTCACAGACAACCTGTGATACCAAGTTCAAGAAAAGCAAGGGTATAGAAAAATAAAGAGAGGTTACCGGTTAGAGGCAGTAGCACCTTCTCCAATTACGGCGCCGGAGGCAACGTACGGACCCAGGGAGCAACAATCTTCATATTGGGTCTGTACCTCTTTGAGGTAGCAATCTGCGAAGATCGACTTGCTTCTCCAAAAGGTTGCTTCTAAAATAGCCTTCATCGACTTGTTGTGGCGATACGCCATCGAAGTAGCCACAGCTCTTACCTCGTGCGCCTTTACTTTGAGGATTGGAAAGCTTTTCTCCTCACAGTTCTGGTGAGCTTCCCTTATCAAGTCTTTTATAAAGAACGCCAGTGCATTCTTAGACAAAGGCAGTGAAGGCTTCTTTACCGAACACCAGAGATTATCCGTCTGTCCTCGTAAGTGTTTGGTTTTCTGTAAGTAAAACTTAAGGGCTCTCACTGGACAAAGTCCTCTCTCTTTCTCCTGTCCAACTAAATGAGATAACCCTGGGATGGTAAAGGATCTAGGCCATGGATGCGAAGGATTCTCATTTTTTGCGAGAAAACCCAGTTGTAGCGAGCAGACTGCATTTTCCCCACTGAAGCCTACATTCTTGCTAAAGGCTTGCAGTTCTCCTATTCTCTTGGCCGTTGCCAACGCAACCAAGAATAGAGTCTTCTTGGTGAGGTCCTTCCATGAAGCCTTGTCGAGGGGTTCGAACCTACTCGAAGTCAAGAAAGACAGAACAACATCCAAATTCCAAGAGGGGGTTGGATTGTCCCTCCTTTTAGCCGTCTCGAAAGACCTTATGAGGTCCGAGAGATCTTTGTCTCCTGATACGTCAATGTTCCTATGACGAAAAAGGGATGCAAGCATACTACGGTATCCTTTGATGGTAGAGACAGCTAGTTTTCTGTTGGTTTCTTAGAAAACAACAAAAAGTCTGCTATTTGAACTATAGAGGTATTGGAAGAGGAAATGTTTCTAATCCTGCACCATTCTCTAAAGACGTCCCACTTAGATTGATATAATTTGATCGTGGACGTCCTCCTCGCTCTTGCGATTGCTCTCGCAGCTTCCCTCGAAAAGCCCTTTGCTCTTGCCAGTTTTTTCGATAGTAAAAAGGCAGTTAGGTGAGAGCGAGAAGATTTTGATGGTATCTCTCTAAGTTGTGGCTGTTTGAGTAGATCGCTCCGACAGGGTAACGATCTGGGGATGTCTACCAGCCATTCCATCACCTCCGTGATCCAAGGTCTCGTGGGCCAAAACGGAGCTATCAGGATCATTCGGGCGTTGACTGATTCCCTGAACTTTTTCAGGACTCTGTCTAGGATCTTGAATGGGGGGAAGGCGTATGCGTTTAGTCTTTTCCCAATCCATGAGGAAAGCGTCCACTGCTACTGCTTTCTTGATCTGGAATTGGCGAGCAATAAACAGGTAGTCTCTTTGTCTTCTGCGTCGCAAAGAGGTCTATTGTTGGTTGTCCCCAACAGTTCCAAAGTCTGTTGCATACATCGTGATGTAGGGTCCCACTCCGTCGTGAGCACCTGTCTTTCTCTGCTGAGGAGATCCGCCCTGACGTTCTTCTCCTCCTTCTATGAAGCGAGTTAGAAGCGTAATGTTTCCTCTCTTTCGCCCACAACAAAAGATACTTTGCTGCCTCGTAAAGGGAGTCCGAACGAGTGCCTCCCTGCTTCTTTATGTAGGCTAACGCCGTGGTGGGTTGTCCGCGTTGACCTGCACTACCTTGTTCTCGACTTCCTCCTGAAGTGCTGAAGGGCTAAATGAATGGCCGTCAGCTCCTTCACATTGATATTGCCATTCTTTTTGATGATCTTGCCATCGACCAGAGATCTCGTCCTTCCCCAGTGTTGCACCCCATCCCATGTCTGATGCATCTGAATACAACACTAGGTCGGGGTTTTTCTGTTGAAGTTCGAGGCCCTCTTGAAGTTTCTTGTGGTCGTCCACCAACTCAATTGATCCTTGATTGCCCGAGGAATCGGAATCCAAGTCTCTAGGTCTTTGTCTCTCGTCCAAAAACTTGCTAGATGAACTGAAGAGGACGAAGGTGTAGTCTTCCCAGAGAGACGAATGCTCGATCGAGGAAGGGTCCCCCAGCAGACTCATCCACTCCCTCGCCGAGCAGGACCATCTCCCTAGGAGAGCTTCACCTTTCTTAAGCACTCTAGAATGCGATTCGGGGCTGGAAAAGCCCGAAAAATCACTGACTGAATCCTCATCCCCAGGTATATGATGTCTTGCGAAGGATTCAGTTGTGATTTGTCTAGATTTACTAACAGCCCCAACTGTTGTGTTAACTTCATAGTTGCTTGTAGATCCTCCAGACACTTTACTTGCGACTTGGCTCTGATTATCCAGTCGTCCAGGTACATCGAAATCCGTACCCCTTCCAGATGTAACCACCGGGATACGTTCGACAACACTCGAGTGAAAACGTAAGGAGCCGTGTTTAGTCCAAAACAAAGTGCTCTGAACTGATACGTTTTTGACCGATGAACAAATCTCAGGTATTTCCTGTAATCCGGGTGAATGGGGACGTGGAAATACGCGTCCTGCAGGTCTATCGACACCATCCAGTCCCCCTGTCTGGTGCCTGCTAGGACTGACGCTGCTGTTTCCATCGCAAACTTGACCTTGCTTACGAATTTGTTCAGAGGGCTTACGTCCAGGACGGGTCTCCAACCCCCCGAGTTCTTTGGCACGAGAAAAAGTCTGTTGTAAAATCCCTCCGAAGAGGTGTTTTCTACTATCTCTATCGCCGCTTTTGACAGCATCTGATCGACTTGTTCCTGCAGAGCTGTTGCTTTGTTTCCTGAATAAGTGGCTGTCAACTCTAACGGCTCTGACGAAAGAGGGGGCTTCTTTAGGAAGGGGATCTTGTATCCTTCCTTCAGAACCTCGATTGTCCATTCGTCCGCTCCCCTTAGTTTCCACTCTTGCCAGTAGTGAGAAAGTCTGGCTCCCACACGTGTCTGGAGGCTGACAAATCATTTCTTGGGTTAGGCTGCAGCTTAGGGGTTTTTCCTGGGTTGCCCTCCAGCAGCCGTCCTCTGGTTTCCTCTCGCAAAAGTCTTCCCACGAAAGGGCTGACGCGTGGGAGGAGTCTCCTTCTCTTTCCTGGCTAAAAAGTTAGCCGGAAGGACCTTCCTAGCAGTCCTAGTAATCAAATCTTGCGTAGCTTGTTTGCGCAAGAGCAGCCGACAAATCCTTAACCAGCTCTGAAGGGAATAGCTGCTTCGTTAATGGAGCATATAAAAGTTCCGACTTCTGCGCCAACGTCACTCCCGACGAAAGAAAAGAACAAAACATAGCCCTCTTCTTAAGAATGCCCGCTGCGAATAGGGCCGTTAGCTCGACAGTGCCGTCCCTTACTGCTTTATCTAGACAGGCAATCAAATGCATTAGTGTCTCGTTCTTGCCGTCGGACACATCCGCGAGAGCTCCAAGAGTCCAATCCATTAAACTGAAGACTTCAATGGTTCTGAAAATGCCCTTCAGTAAGTGGTCTATTTCAGAACACCACATAATCTTAGCCTTGGACATGGCAGTCCTACGCGATGCATCTACAAGCCTGGAGAAGTCTCCTTGGGAGGAGGCAGGAACTCCCAAAACCGAGAGCTTCCCAGTCTCGTACCACACGCTCGAGCGAGAGGCCAATCTTGTAGGAGGGAAGGAAAAGGTAGTCCTACCCTGTTCCTTCTTCTTGTAAATCCAATCATTCAGCGTTGAAAAAGCTTTCTTGGCCGATCTAGCCAACACCGTCTTCCTAAAGGAGGAAGACTTCTGAGGTCTACCCTTCAAAAATTGCGAGGGTGGACTTCGAGGAACTGCCTGTTGAAAATCTGATGGATACAATTCTGCTAAGACCGCAAGTAACCTCTTGAGATCCGCTTCGTGTAGATTTTCTTGTGTCTCATCGTCCGAAACTTCTTCCAGTAGGTTGATATTGTCTGAAGTCGAACGAGCGGGAGAAAAAAACGTTCCGTCGTCCTGTTCTGATTGCGTCCTGACCTGCGTCCAGCCTGCGACGGAGCGTCCACGCTCCTTGACGCCTTCCGTTACGCGTCCAACTTGCTGCGAGGGAGCGTCTACTATCGCTGCAGCTTGCAGCGAGTCTGCGTCACGCTGACAGGAAACGTCTCTCTTAGCCGTTTCCGATCGGGTCCTCTTGACTGGTCTATTAACGTCCTTAGGTTCTCTCTTGCGCGTCTCTTCATTCAATCCTTGTGACTTGAAAGCGTCAAATAGGGACGAAATGGACTGTTGTAGTCCCGACAAGAACGCTGCTTGCGGTGCCTCTTGCTGCTGGGAAATAACTGAAGGTAGCACTGCCCGCAAGTCTACCGCTTCGGAGACACTAGTAGCGAAATTCTGTCGACGAGGTGGAGACGCTCCTTGTGACACTTCCCAATCCGGGGGAGGGGGAGAAGCATGCACCGATGTAATACAAACGTCTCCTTCTTCCGATGAGCTGTGTGTCATGCGTCTCTGCTTCGGAGCAGATGCGTCGTCTTCTTCTGACAAGAACTTCTCCGGCGAGCTCCAATTACTGCACGACGGTTGCAACATTACGGGGGACTTGCGTCTCTTGAGAGGTCTTGATTCCAGGGGTTGACGCCAACCGCGTCGAGGTCTTGCGTCATCAGACGAAGACGAACACTTCCTCATCTCACCTTTCCTGTGGCGAGGGAGAGCGTCCTGGGATGCGTCAACAGGATCACTCGAGGGGACGCCCGTTCGCTGTTCAACGTCTCTCACCTCCCTTAGCCTGTCGACGTTCCTTCTCCCAGGGGCTGGGGAGCATGGAAGAGGTCTGGGGCTAGGAGCATGACAGACACGAACGGACGCACCCTCCACTACACTATCACTATCACCGAATTTACGCTGTAAACCCCGCACTGCACCCCACATCACTTCCTTATCTGTAGTAAGGGATTTCACTTGTACTCCTAAGGCAGAAATTGCAGCCATAATATCCTTCATGGTTGGTTCACTTACCTCCGACACCGTAGGAGGATCTGGTACTACTACCTTAGGATCAGGATCATTAGATTTAGATACGTTAGAGGGGGGCAAATTAACAGAAGATCTAGAAGAAAGAACACTAGAAGATCTAGCTCTCCTAATTCTGTCTTTTTCTAGACGTCTCACATACCTATCATATTCTCTCCAATCTCTCTCCGACAGACTCTCACATTCATTGCATCTATCTTCCAAAGTACAAACGTGTCCTCTGCAATGCTTACAAATAGAGTGGGGGTCAAGAGAGGCTTTAGGAAGCCGGGTCTTGCACCCCTTCACACACATTCTCACAACAGAGTCAGCCATCTTGAGAAAAACCAAAATCAGAGAAAAACCCAGGTCGACAACAGCAAAGTCTATCTAAGAACAAAGAAAAGCAAAGAAAAATCCAATATCAGCGAAAGCCATCAACGAAAAAATCAAGCAAAAGAAAATGGGTACTTCACCAATTGTAGCAAACCCAAACAAAGAAGAGCGAATTTCCAAACGTGCTGCACCGAGCGACGGCAGGGAATTTCTGAGGACAAATGGGAATGGTTCCAGATACCTACATAGAGGGAGCACAGGTATGATCACCTGACCGTCTATCGGCGATAGCCGCGAATTTTGAATTTCTGCCGTGCGCGCGACGAATCGGCGGGATTAAGCTATATATATGTAACTACCAGGGAAGTTAGATATTTAAAAATATAAGCTAAAATCTTACTAATTCACTACGGTATTTTCTTTAATGAATTGATATTATTGCTGTATAAAATTAATATTAATATTTTGAAAATAGTAAACAAATCATTTATTATTATCATACAAAAAACATACATCTTTGTAGTAGAGAGAGAGAGAGAGAGAGAGAGAGAATTATTATCTTTATTATGTGATATCATTTCAACTTATTAAACTTACTAATACTGTATTAATCAAAATTAATATTGAAAATTAGTAAATCATTTTTGTATTATAAAAATGTATTTAGTCATGAAATAAACATCAAAATACACTAATTAGTGATTATTTTCGTCGGAAAATACGAAGAGAGAGAGAGAGAGAGAGAGAGAGAGAGAGAGAGAGAGAGAGAGAGAGAGAGAAACTATGGTTTTTATATCCAAGTCTAAGTAGAGTATAAATGGATTCTTTAAGTGAAATAATGTTTCAATGATATTTTGCAGTTTTGTATTAAAGTATATGTATACTGTTTGAGAATGCGTTTCCTTGATACCTTGGACTATGGTTACCCATTACAGTTTAATAGCGTAATTTAATTTATGTGCCCTCCGCTCAGAAACTAGTTCTGCGTATGAGGTATCGTTAAAAAGCATAAAAAACCGCCGTAACCTTGGAATTTGCGTTGTAATCTAACCAGAAACTTAGTTTTGTTAATTATGTATACTGGAAACAAGCAATGATTTTTTCATTATTTGCGCTTTTGGACTGCGCATCCCAAGCTAGTGTATTCATTCCTCGGAAACTAGTTCCGCATATGAGGCGTCACTAAAAAAATTTTAAAAATACGACATAAAATGTGTCGAAAATCATCATAACCTCAAAATTTTTGTTGTAATCTAATCAAAAACTTATTTTTATTAATATACTGTGCTAAACTATAAAGGATTCTTATCATAGTATGCGTTTTTTAAAAGCGTCGTTAACTCGGAGCGTCGGAAGCGTCAGCGTCGTAACCTCGGAACAAGTGTCGTAACCCAGAGCGGATTTTTTAATGAATATTTAAGAAACAGCGTCGTAACCTCGGAACGTCGTAAGCCGGAGCCGTCGTAACCCGGGGACCGCCTGTATAAGGGTTCCGGCCGGTCCCCTTAAGGCTAACTACACTCACATTACTTGCTCTGACGCTCCTTTCAACCACTTGCTCTGCCATTTGCCTCGGCCCTTCTAAAACTGCCTCCCTATAGCTTTTAAACTCTGGTACAACCTCAGCTACTTCAGTCCTAACACAAACACTTCCACTCTTTCATACACCTAACTCGTAATCTTCTACTATCACTGAAATGTCTTTCCACGTTAACCTTTCATTCGTTCATTGCATTTTCTCCTTACATTTCAGATTCATAAACTCATATACAGTGGTACCTTGAGATACGAGCGTCCTGTGATACGAGTGCTTTGAGACCCGAGGTGGAATTCGGTCCAAATTTTGCCTTGAGACCCGAGCTGTGTCCCGAGATCCGAGTTGGTTCGGGGACGCCACCGCTAGTTGGCGTTCGCGGGCAGCATCAGCTGGGAGCATCCCACGAGCTCACTCGCACGTGTGGCCGACAGATTTAAGTTGTGTTTGTGAGCTGTACTCGTGTTTTCGCTGTTTTTTCACGAATTAGTGAACTTTTTTACCTACCATCATGGGGCCAAAGAAAGTACGTGCGAAGGAGAGTGGCGAAAAGAAGAAGAGAATGCTGCCGATAGAGGTAAAGCGAGAATAATAAAAGAAAAACATGAGCGTGGTGTACGAGTGATGGAACTGGCCCGTGTGTATTGAGCGTAGCACATCGACCATTTGTACCATCCTAAAGCAAAAGGATGCCATCAAAAGTGCAAAAAAACAGCTAAAGGAACTACAATTCTGTCGCAATTAAGGACAAATGTCCATGAAGAAATGGAGAAGCTGCCTCTTGGTATGGTTGAAAGAGAAGGAACTAGCGGGAGATACAGTGACGGAGAGTATAATTTGCGAAAAGGCTCGCGTTTATTTACGCAGATTTGAAGAGGAAGAGGCATCAACTTCAGAAGAGCAGAAGACACGTTTAAGGCAAGTCGTGGGTGGTTCGATAATTTTAAGAAGAAGAAGTGGCAATTCATTCGGTGTGGAGGCATGGTGAAGCTGCGAGTGCCGATGTAAAGGGAGCTGAAAGGTACATCGTCGAGTTCGCTGAGCTTATTGAGGAGGAAGGCTACATCCCGCAACAAGTCTTTAAACTGCGATGAGACGGGGATTATTTTGGAAAAAAATGCCACGGAGGACATACATCACGAAGAGGAGACGAAGATGCCAGGCCATAAACCCATGAAGGACCGTCTGACCCTTGCATTGTGTGCAAATGCTAGTGGTGACTGTAAAGTAAAGCACTCTAGTCTTACCATTCTGAAAATCCTCGAGCGTTCAAGTCACACAAAATCTGAAAGAAAAACTGCACGTAATGTGGCACGCGAATGCAAGGGCATGGGTTACGCGGCAGTTCTTTACAGATTGGGTAAACATCGTCTTCGGTCCTTCAGTGAAGGAATATCTTCAAAAGAATAACCTCCCACTGAAAGCCTTATTAATTTTGGATAATGCTCCGGCCACCCACCTGGTCTTCAAGATGACATTCTGAGGAGTTCCAGTTTGTGAAAGTCCTCTACCTCCCACCCAACACGACTTCCATCCTGCAACCAATGATCAGCAGGTCATTGCAAATTTTAAAAAGCTTTTCACAAAGCACTTGTTCCGCCGATGCTTTGAGGTGACAGAGAACACCAAGCTTACCCTTCGAGAGTTTTGGAAAGAGCATTACAATATCGTCGTATATTTACGTATCATTGACTCGGCAATGGCAAGAGGTAACGAGAACGAACCTTGAACTCGGCGTGGAAAAGCTATGGCCTGATGCTGTTTCAGAGAGGGACTTCGAAGGGTTCGTACCCCAAGCAACAGGTGGAGGAGAGATTGTGTCCCTCGGAAAGTCGATGGGTCTGGACGGTAGATGAGGGCGACGTCAACGAACTCGTCGAGGAACATGAGGAGGAACTCTCAATTGAGGAGTTGAAGGAGCTGCAGTGATGCAAACATACGAAGGCCCTGCAAGAGATTAGCAGCTGTAGCGAGGGGGAGGAAGAGCCGGAGGAAGTGATTCCTACAGTCAAATTAAAGACATGTTAGCAATGTGGGAAACACTTTCAGTTTCATTAAACAGAAAACATCCCAGAAAAGTTTCAGACTAGTCGTGCTTCAGCGTTATTTAATGACCATGTTTGACTCATTTCCGGAACATTCTAAAAGGGAGGCAGAAGCAAAGCTCTTTGGATAAATTTTTGTTAAAGAGAAGCGCAAATGAAAGTGCCGAAAGTGATTCTAAAAGGCAGAAAAACAAGTGCTGATTAAACTTACGTATCGCTTAGGTTAAGTTTTAAGTTTAAAGTGCATTTAGTATTTTTTAAATTTAAGTTAAGGAAAGTGCAAATTTTTATTAAAGTTAAGGAAATGCAGTTTTAGTTTACATTTTAATGTTATCATTTTGTGTTCGAAAAAAAATGCTTGTGTTTTACGTAACGGGACTAGGCCCCTCCCTGCTCCCTCCTCCTCCGCCACTCGACTCCGTTAGCCAGCCGCACTCGCCTGTCAGCAAGGTAAGATTACGTGTTCTTAACTTTTTGTTGTGTTAGTTTACGTTAACTTTGTTATTCATTGCTAAATTTTAGTTGTTTTAGTTTACATTTTAATGTTCATTCTTTTTCATTTTCTGTTGGGAAAATTCCTGTTTACGTAACGGGACTAATGTAGCCGTCCACCCCTCCCCTCCGTCACTCGCCTCCCTTAGCCGCGCACGCGACTGTCACCAAGGTTAGATTAAATTACTTTTTCTTTCTTTATTTTACTTTAATTCTATTCATTACTAAAATATATTACTGTATAATTTTTTTGTACTATATTTCTACATTTATATGTGTGTTTTCTTCATTATTTACGATGGTTTGGGGGTATATTTCATAGGTCTGGAACGGATTAAATACATTTCAGTTAATTTAAATGGGAAAAATTGATTTGAGATACGAGTTTTTCGAGTTCCGAGCCCGGTTCCGGAACGAATTAATCTCGTATCTCAAGGTACCACTGTATACTCTCAGGCACAGTTGCCAACATTTTTTGCAATAACTCCTTACACTCATTTATCCCTTCGTCCCCAAACTTTTTCCTAGCTAATATTTCCAACCTGCACACATACATCGACTATGACTCACCAACATTCATTCTTGCCTCTTCAAAATCTTGCTTTCTCCTATATCTAATGCTACTCTATCCTCTTTGCCTGTTCTACAATCCTGCCTTTCACACACTCATACAGCACATTCCCTACACTCATCATTACCCCATACATATTCAACAAAAATCCTGTCAAAGAGCTACCTTACTCTCTAATTTGCTCTTCAGCTCCTCTCACTCCACTCTCAACCTCTCACTCTACACTTCCAATCTTTCATTAGCTTCCCTCGCCATCCGCAACTCCTTCAGCCTCTCCATCTCCTTCAACCCTTCCATCCTCACTTTCTCTACCAATCACACAACTCACTACCCCAATCGTCCTGAGATCCTTTAGGTATGCAGTTAAAAGCAGGAGCATAATTGGAGGAATCCCCTAAGAGCATGGTAGGAAGCACAAATGCAGATGGAGGCGGGAACCTGGCCAGTGACAGAAGTGCTGGTGGATGTGGCTAGAAGTAGGAACTCAGTAACTGAAGTATAACTATGAGCAGATCCATCAGATGCCAGAGCATGACTGGAACCATACATGGAACCATACATGAAGCTGGAGTTCTGGCAGTAGGCAAACACATCACTGGCAGCTGGGCAGCACCCTGGTGAGGGCAGGTGAAAAGTGTCAATAGTGTCACATAGAACCAAGGCAGTAGTTAATATGTTTTGAACATTTTCCTGGAGAAGGTGCGGTGCTGGCATCAGAAGAGCACAGGATAGAAATGTAATCCTTTGCCTGTATGTAGACAGAGGAAAGACCAACCATCCAGAGAAAGCAAGCATCTGCCCTGAGAGGAGGGAAAACTTCACTAGCAGGATGAAGGAAGACTACTGGTTCTCAGAAGCTGAAACAAAATCTCCTTCAGCTACTGGTAAAGGATAGAAAATGGAAAGCACTCATATTGATCCACTTGAATGGATGCAGAAAAAATGCAAGAAAGGGGGCATTGGGCAACACAGGAAGCATCAGAAAACAGCTCAGGGCCACACTGGATACTGCTAATGGTTTGAAGGCCAAAGAAAAAACACACCCTTGACTCCTTGGACATTTCTTTAAATTCATCCTGTTAAAACTGAAAAACTTCTGAATAGGAAACCAACCCCTACAACTGTCATATCTCAGTTTAGGGGGAAAACTCAACTACAACACAAATTACATGGATCCCTGACAAAGTTAACCAAACACTAGTCAAGAGCTTACCTAGTAAACCTACATATCTTTGCTGAAGCATATAATGATAATAAAGTATCAAAAAGAAACAATCAAAATAAAAAACAAAGGTTTAATGAAGAACTCCTGTATAGCAAAGCCAGTAGCAAAATATAAAGCACACATCAGCAATAGAGAGTACATAGCCTCCGAAAACCATTTAAAAGACAAAGTTGACATGCATGTTAGATATACACATAAAAAAAGTTAGAATAACATTGCACTAGCACTTCATACATATAACTACAATGGTAATGAGAAAAGACACCTCACTTTAATAACCACAATGCACTGAACATGAAAAATACAATAGCAATAAATTATTTATGGGTGAATCAGGATGAAAAGGGCTATCCAAAATCCACCCAAAGCTTGGGGAAAGCAAAGTGGGATGCAAAACCAATCAGCACACATACACAGCAGGTGCTCAGTTTGCGACCAGGGACCATAAGGGACTGTGCATGCAACACTCTACCGAGAGTAGGAACTATTTTTTCTCATGATAATCAAGCATGCAGGAACCTACAGATACACAAACAGGCTATACAGGCAGTCCCCGGGTTACAACGGGGGTTCAGTTCTTGAGACGCGTCGTAAGCCGAAAATTGTTGTAAGCCGGAACATCGTCAAAAATCCTAAGAAAACCTTACTTTTAATGCTTTGGGTGCATTGAAAACTATGTAAACTTCATTCTTATGGCATTTTTCATAAAAAAAACCTTCAAATATTGATTATTTTGCATTTTTGGTGTCATATTTCATCTCCCAGATGAGCGTTGTAGGCGTCGTAACCCTGGAACATGAGTCGTAACCCTGGAACATGCGTTGTAACCCTGGAATAAAATGTCTATTGACAAGCGTCGTAACCTCAGAACGTCGTAAGCCGACACCGTCGTAACCCGGGGACTGCCTGTATAAGTAACTGGTTTGCGATGTACACAATAAATTCAATTACCTTTCATTAAATCGGGGAACAACATGGCAATGAGCCTCTGTTCGATATCTTGAATGAACGTCCATACTAATTGTATATAACTGACGAAGTGAAGTCACAGTTTGCAGAAGAATTACAATGATGCCACCACCTTCCACTGTCTCCATTGTTCGACACAGAATGTTGGGGGTTAAAGCTTCAAAATCCTGGAAAGTAAGCATTTTACTGGTAACATAATCTTCACTAGGATATTGTGTTCTTTGTATTAAAATTCTAATTATTCACTGAATTACAGTTTTCATGATGAAAAATGATTTTTTTTAGTCACTGTATTTAAGTGCCAGGAAAAATATGCTGCCTGAACA
Source organism: Macrobrachium nipponense (assembly GCF_015104395.2). Taxonomy (NCBI): domain Eukaryota; kingdom Metazoa; phylum Arthropoda; class Malacostraca; order Decapoda; family Palaemonidae; genus Macrobrachium; species Macrobrachium nipponense. Next base: position 51,677,720 of record NC_061110.1, on the reverse strand, counting down.
CTTATCTTGCCATCACTAAACTTTTGCTAATAATCAACCTATAAGTTAGGTACCAAAAATTAAAGGGAAAGTGCAGTCAACACTGTCATACTAGACTCCTCCACATTCTTTTCCAAATTTAAAAGAAAAAATATGCTGGTTAACAGCGCAAATCCTGAGGTACAGAATACAGTCTCATTTTCATATCTCTAACCTTGCATTACCACTGCTTCTGTTTCCTAGAGAGCTTGCTGACTATTCATCAATATTATTTCTGTTAATATACCCTATGTTTTATTTTGACAATACATATAGTTCTTTTATTTCCATTTCTGTCTTTCACTAGTGGACTAATTTAGGAAAATTTATTTCAGAAATAATCATATTTTCTAAAGAATTTTAGAGGTAAGTATTTGTTTTCTCTTATTTTATAGCTTTACCTTAATTTTCCTCAGTTAATAAAATGATTACATTGAGCATTCCTTGATTAATAACAGTTTTATTTCCTTTGTATTTTGTTGTATTTAGCCCAGTAACTAACTACAGGTGACCCATGATATTTGCAGAGGATGCGTACCACAACCCCATGCAAATAGCTAAAACCCACAAATACTTAAACCCCTCTCAAAAGGTTAAAACTGCCTATTTTGATAGTTCAAACACAAAGAAAACCCTCTAAAAATGCTTGTATGCTTATACCTTAGTATTTTAATAGTTTTATCACAAAAAGGGCATTTAGTCATGAAAATATGAAAATACAGTAATTAGTGAATAGTATTTCTCAGTGAAAAAAAAAAAAAAAAAAAAAAAAAAAACTTAATTTTTTAATCACTTTGTATTTTTCATGGCTAACATACCTGAAGTCTTAACAATAGCGCTAAGCTGGGAAAAAAAAAGGAATCTGTGGCACCTGGCAACTCAAGCATATACACGATGGATATTTTGTTGTTGACTAAGCAATATGCCAGTCTTTCTTCCAACCCAGGATATGAGAGGGGCAGCTAGAGATGGGCAATTAATGTTAAGACCTCAGGTTTGTTAGCTATGAAAAATGATATTATGATACAATAAAGTTTGTTCATACTTACCTGGCAGATATATATATAGCTGTATTCTCCGAAGTCCGACAGAATTTCAAAACTTACGACACGCAGTGGGAGGCCAGGTGGTTAGTACCCATTCCCGCCGCTGGGAGGCGGGTATCAGGAACCATTCCCATTTTCTATTCAGATTTTCTAGTGTCACTGTCTAATGAGGGGAGGTGGGTGGGCACTATGAATATATATATATATCTGCCAGGTAAGTATGAACAAACTTTATTGTATCATAACAATATCATTTTGTTCATGAGACTTACCTGTCAGATATATATATATATAGCTGAATCCCACCATTGGAGGTGGGAAGAGACAGAATAGGACTTAGGAAACAAATTACATGTAGATGATTGACACCTTGGTTCCTTACCTGTTAGCATAGCTGACTTCGTGATTACTGTCACCCAAGTCTGCTTCTGCTTTACTAGTCTCCAGCAAGGTAGTGACCACAATGTGACTAGACCATATTGAACATACTATGAGGGCCACGAGCACAACCACCTGACAAGCCTAACTATGTTATGATAGCATAACTTAAGCTAAGGACTGGGAAGTCCGCCTCTGGCGGCCGACCCAACAACCATAAAAACACAATAATAAAATTAAAAAATACTTCCTAACCATTTTCTAAAGGATAGGATGAGTGTTACTCTCTACTCGCAAAATAGTATCTGCGGAAATGTATAGCCCTAGCGAACAGCAGTTCTCATACGTCATTTTCACATCTCACAGGTAGTGTGAAGAGAACGAGTTGCTTCGCCAAAAGGTGGCACCCAGAATGTCACTGACTGCCAAATTGTTCTGAAATGCCACTGAGGTTGCAATCGCCCTCACCTCGTGAGCATTTACTTTCAACAGTTTAAAATCACTGTCCTGACAGTTTGTATGAGTGTTCTTAATAGTATCTTTTAAGAAGAACGCTAATGCATTCTTCGACATTGGCAAGTCTGGCCTCTTCACCGAACAGCACAGATTGTCCGAAGGACCTCGACCTTCCTTCGTTCTATCCAAACAAAATTTGAGAGCCCTGACAGGGCACAGGACTCTCTCTGGCTCTTGACCAAGAATTTTTGCCATACCCTTGATTTCCAAGCTCCTGGGCCAAGGGTTTTATAGGTTCTCATTCTTGGCTAAAGACGTAGGGCTTAAGGTACATACCGCTTTATGCCCTTTAAAGCCTACATGTTTGCTGATGGCTTGAACTTAGCTAACTCTCTTCGCCGTCGCCAGAGCGGTTAGGAAAATGGCCTTTCTGGTCACATCCCTCAACGTCGCAGAATGGAGAGGCTCGAATGGACTGGACGTCAGGAACTTCAAACCCACGTCCAAGTTCCAGGAAGGCAGCTTTGGCTGAGCCACACTAGCGGTTTCAAAAGACCTTAAAAGCTTGAGAAGGTCCTTGTTGTTTGCTAGATCCACACCTCTATGTCTAAAACAGCTGACAACATACTCCTATCCTTTGATAGTTGGGACTGCCAGCTTTTCTTCTTTCTAAGTGTCTGACACTTATTCGTCCTCAGTGTTGCTCAACAGCGAAGTTCTGTACACTGAAACCGAGTCTAAAGCGAGTTCGTAATAGACCCGGCCGCTCCAAACGCTGCCGACTGACTGCGTTCGGTATTGAGGTAAGTTGTCCAAGTATCCGAGCAAGTCACGTGACCTTCGCCTTGAAGGGCTATGCCGAAAGACTATAAAAGTGCATATTTGTTTGTCACTGATGCCGGACGGCGAGGTGACGATTCTGTAAGGCATGTGCCCAGCAGGCGAAAGTCTATGCCTTTTAGAGACCAATGTTCCTGATGGCAAGATATCCTCATAGTAGTTGAACCTCAGCCTAGGAGAAACAACACTATGCGGCGAAGAAGGAGGACAGAGAAACAACCTACTTCTTCACAGCCGAATCGAGAGAAAGATTCTTCAGAATCTGCACCCGTGCTTATCAATGACTGAAAACGCTAACCGCTATTTCATTACTTTCCGATGAGAAGACAAGGTCTATGAAAGCGGGGCGTTTTTCAGAAACGAAAAAACCTCCGGAAGAACTGCCTGCAGAACTGCTTCTCATGGGCTGAACCTTTGGAAGCAGAGCTGCCTAGCCGGGGAACAGGAGCTGTCTTCCTACACATCTGTTAAATCGTGGTAAACCAGGAACAATTGCACACCTACGAATACGAGATATTTATAAAAATAAGCTCAGATGTCTGGAGAAAAAACATTACTCATTATCGTAGTGCTATGCAGCGGTAGACTAGTACAGAATTCTGTTACAGTGTGGTAAACAGAAAAGAAAAAGTCTAAGAGATATCTCTGTTGAAAAAATTCTCGCAAAGCGAAGGCCATGTTCATTCATGCATGCGAGAATCCCCATTAATCAAGAGACCTAAGTTCGTGATTGTTGGGCAGAGATGCGGTTAGTCAGTCAATCATGCAGGAGAGAGAGACGTAACCAACCGCGCATCCCAGAGAGCCAGCTGGTACTGAGCTGCTATTACAGAGACAGCAGTCTTAAACAACGTTAGCCGTCTCGCACTCTTCAACCTGAGTTGCCAGCTATTCCATTCTACGAAGGAATACGTTTTGCTAGAACCATCGAGCAGAAAGAAACGTTCAAGCAAATTAATTTAAGCGAAACGGATTTGGTGTTGTCGTAACAATACCTTAATTGTTAAGAAATTCACAATTCTGTGAAAACAAATTGTTTAAAAAATATCCACAATTATATATATTTTTACATATAAATATATTTTTATATATAATTGTGGATATTTTTTAAACTGGAAACTCCTGGAAGGTTGCAGGGAACCCCGATTTGCAGTTCAATTAGAATACTACTAGTCCTCTTGGTTGCCATCCGTAGAGCTAACTACGGTATGTGTGTACACCCTGAACAATTCAACTGCTTAACAGAATAATGTCACGAAAGTAATATACGCAGTAAATTGTAGGTATCTGTACAACGACCTCCATCCCACATTCTTTTCTCTACGAGGAAGAGAGTAAGGATTGGAGATCGACTGCCTTCGTTCTCTTAGTCAAGAGAATGAAGGAGAAGTCTTTCCTCAAGGAAAGCTCCAAGAGTGAACCGAGAACCGAAGAGGACAGTTCAAGCTTCTTATCATATTGAGCAGAAGACTTCATGGACATTGTCTATGAGTCTGCTTTGCCCGAAGAGCCTCAGCGAGGTAGTGACCTACGACTGAGAGTTCTTCTGGATCTTGTCAATGGGGGCTTACCCGCTTACGCGACAGAACCTTATTAGGATCTTTGTCAATGGGGACTAGCCCACTTACCTAACAAAGACTTCTAGATCTTGTCAATGGGGGCTAACCCACTTACATGACAGAATGTTTAGGATCTTGTCAATGGGGGCCAACCCACTTACATGACAGAAACTAATCTAGGAATTTGAGCATATGGCGGTGTTCTCGAATTCGAGGTAAAAATTATTGGGGATTCTCGTCTAGCTCACCTTGGACCGAGGTTTCGCTTAAGTGTTAAGAGAAATAGAAAACTCGAACATCAGCAGTTGGTGGTCCTCTCGATTCCCGTAGAAATCAAGAAAGGGGCAGGCTTCCTGCTCTATGACTGGGCTTACGCCAGGTAGGAACCGAAGGCCCCCCCTCAGCAGCGCAGTCCTGAACGTATAAGAGGCCTGCCAGGAGTCGCGAAAGGGCTTCTGTTTCCTGGAAACCTGTCCAAGTAGAGTAGCCGAAGGGGCTGCTGGACAACTGGACGACAGTGCCAGGAGGTCTTGGGTAGCCTTTTCCTGCAGGGTGATGGCGAGATCCTTGACCATGGATAGAGGGAAAAATGACTCGACAGAGGGGCGAACAGCAACTCTGCCCTCTATGAGGGAGAAACAGACTTTGCTGTGAAGATACAGTGCAAGGCCCTCTTCTTCAAAAGCCTGGTACAAAAGTGGGTAGCCACTTCATCCGAACCATCCCTGACGGCCTTGTCCATGCACGCCCCTCGACGGAGGCAGGGCAAAAGAAGTCCTGCCTTGGGCCTTCCTTGAATCCCTCCAATCGTGGACTTTCTTGAAGGCTCTCTACGCAAAAAGAGACGTCGTCATCTTCACAAAGCCTGGCATTCTCTTCGTCTTCGATGAGGCTAACTGCGAAGGAGGAGAGCGAGGGGCAGAGGGTTGGAACTTGTCTACAAACAAGTCCCTCAGAAGGCGGGCCAAAACCTGGTAGTCCGAAGTTGACGACGAAGTAGAAGGCTGCTCTTCATCCGCAGGCTCCAACGAACTCAATAACTCTCCCTCTTCAACGGGAGCAACAGCAGAATCTTCAAAAGTATTAGGAGGTCTAAGACCTTGAGGCCCAACTCTCAAAAAGGGACCTCTGCTTTGAAGAATTACTCTGCTTGCATCAAATCAAGCAAACAAACACTCTTCAATATGCATCAACACCTGCCTATTATGGCAGTCAGAAAGTAGCATCATCTACAACGCTTACTTTCAAAATATACAAATGCACTGGTACTTTACGTCCCTCCGACACCCTCACTCAAACTTGCACTGCACTATGTATCCAAAGGGTTGAGCATGATCCAACTTGTCGATATATCTCTCTCTCTCTTCACAAATCAAAACCAGACCAGTGGCTCATATCCATCGAGACGTAAAACTCGCCACACAAGGCTGGGGATTCTTAACAACAGCCTCTGAAGCGACTCGAAGATCTGCGAAGGGGGCGTCCTGACGAGCGTCCCGGCGAGCATCCTGACAAACGTCCCGACAAGCGTCCTGACGAGCGCCCTGACGCGCAGCAGCATGAAAAGCGTCAAAACGAGCAGCATGAGGAGCGTCAAGCCGGGCAGCAAGCGGAGCATCACGAAGGGGAGCGAGAGGAGCGTCATGTCGAGAAGTTCGGCAATTCCTGCTGCGATGAGCCTTACGGTCCAGAGAAGTGTGTCTGGGGTGACGCTCATCAAACCTCTGAACACGCGCTGGGGTGTCAAGCGAAAACCAGATGGCGACGCAGCAGAAGAAGGGAAAAAACAAGGAGAAGGAGAGGGGGACTGCTTAGATCTCTTGATAGGCAGCCTCGAATCCTTCCTGCGTCGACGTGGCTCTGCCTCTATCTCGGCAATCAGCGAAGCCAACTGCCGCTGCATACCAAGCAAAATCTCCTTCGTAGGGGAAAACTCTCTCTCAGGGGAAGGGCTGAACCTGTGGAAAGACGAGGGGCGAGGGGACGCCTCCCTCCTTCTCTCGGGAAAAGCTACAGCCCTCTCCCTGGAGCGACTGGGGCGCTCAACAGCGTCATCCTCCGATGACGTCCTGGTCCTCTTCTGCGGCGGGAAAGCATCAAAACTTTCAGGCGACGACTGAAGCGCATCTGGAGAAAAAGGACGTGAACCGTCCTCCTCTCTGAAGCTTCTCTTAAGAGATCGAGAGTCCTTCCGAGAGCTCCACCCCTTGCGCGGGGACGCTTCGGAGGACGAGAAGCAATCCTTAAGGATTCGTGCACAAGCACGATCCTTGGCAGCCTGGGAAGCGTCATCAGGAACTGCCAAAGGGACGCCAGACCAGTGGGGAGCCCCCGTAACCCTCCTTCGGCTTTCGACTTGCCCACTCCCTAAGTCCTGGGAGTCCGACAGAGGTCCAGGCCTAGAGGCATTATAGGGCCGATCTGACGCCCCCTCCACAACACTAGGGGCACTAATACGTATTATCACTGCGTTTTCTTAAATATTCATTGAAAAATCCGCCCTGGGTTACGACGTTTGTTCCGACGTTATGACGCTGACGCTTCCGACGCTCCGAGTTAACGAAGCTTTTAAAAAACGCATACTATGATAAAAATCCTTAATAGTATAGCACAGTATATTATTAAAAATAAGTTTCTGGTTAGATTACAACAAAAATTTTGAGGTTATGATGATTTTCGACACTTTCATGTCATATTTTCTGTTTTTTAGTGACGCCTCATATGCGGAACTAGTTTCCAAGAGAATGAATACACTAGCTTACGATACGCAAAGTTTATAACAGTATCCAAAAGTGCAAATAATGAAAAAATCATTGCTTGTTTCCAGTATGTAATAATAACAAAACTAAGTTTCTGGTTAGATTACAACGCAAATTCCAAGGTTACGACGGTTTTTTATGCTTTTTAATGATACCTCATACGCAGAACTAGTTTCTGAGTGGAGGGCGCAAAAATTAATTTACGCTATTAACTGTATGGTAAATTGACCGAACAACGACCTAGCAGGGTCGAGGACGCTATGGAGCGTAACAATACCAAACAACGCCACTTCAATCGCATGCTTGCCTTCATTTCGCTAGGTTGTGTCTTGCTACGTTGCTGAATTTTTTGCATTTTTCGTGCCTTTACTATGGCTCCCAAACAGCAGAGTACTTCCCACAATGATAGTTCATCCAAGAAGAGGAAGGTCATCACCATGGAGGTAAAATACGATGTCGTTAAGTGGTCTGAGAAAGGAGAGACCAACACTGAGATAGGTCGTGCTTTGGGCCTGAGCAGGACGACGGTGGTAACCATAGTGAAGGATAAGGAACGTATTCTGAAGCACGTTAAGGATGCTGCACCGATGAAGTCAACGGTGATCAACGAGAAGCAACGTAGCCTGAGCATTGTGGAAATGGAGAAGTTGCTGATGATCTGGCTGGAGGACCAGAACCAGCTACGTGTTCCGGTGAGCTTAAGTGTGATCCAAGAGAAGGATAGAGAGCTGCATGAGGCAGTAGTGAAAAAATTTGGAGAAGGCAGTGCTGGTGGTGAATTTTCCGCGAGTAGAGGTTGGTTTAACCGTTTTAAGGCTTGTGCAAATTTACATAATGTGAAGCTGCTAGTGCTGATAGCGAAGCAGCAGAAAGTTTTCCTAGTGGTTTGGCTGAAATAATTAAGGATGGTGGTTACACGGCTGACCAAGTTTTTAATGTAGATGAGACTGGCTTATTTTGGAAAAGAATGCCCAACCGTACGTACCTTTCCAAGGAGAAGTCAGCACCTGGCCATAAAGCTGGTAAGGAGCGACTGACTTTGCTGTTTGGGGCCAATGCAAGTGGCGATTTGAAACTTAAGCCCTTGCTGGTGTATTTGGCCGAGAATCCGAGGGCTTTCAAGGGCATTTTCAAGAGTCAACTCCCTGTGATTTGGAAATCTAACATGAAGGCTTGGGTTACCTTGATGGTCTTCGAAGATTGGTTCAATGACCATTTCGTGCCAGCACTGGAACGGTATATGTCTTCGAAGGGTCTGCCTTTTAAGGTGCTTTTAGTTTTAGACAATGCCCCTGGTCACCCTTCAAATTTGAGCAACATGCACCCTAATGTGAAGGTGGTGTACCTCCCACCCAATACCACATCGTTGATACAGCCGATGGACCAGGGAGTAATTGCTAACTTTAAGGCATACTACCTTAGAAGGACAATACGCTCTGCTTTGAGGGTCATCGAAGGTAACAAGGAGTTGACTTTGAAGCAGTTTTGGAAGGGCTACAACATCGCTGATGCAGTCAGGAATATTGCAAGTGCCTGGGACGAGGTCAAGACGACCACTTTAAATGGGGCCTGGAAGAAACTGTGTCCACAGTTTGTGCACAGTTTTGAAGGCTTTGACCAGGCAGAAGACGTCGAGACTGTGACGAGGAAAATCGTAGGGCTAAGCAAGAGGCTGAAACTAGTTCTTGAACCTGCTGATGTTACAGAGCTGCTGGCATCCCATGGAGAGGAATTGTCAGCAGAGGACCTCCTTGAGCTGGAGCAGCAGATGATAAGGAGGAGTTAGAGGTACCAGAGCCAAAACCCAGGACATTAACTGTGAAAGGCTTGTCAGAGGGTTTTACTCATCTGGAGAGAGCCTTGGCTTCTTTTGAGGGAGAAGACCCTAACGTTGCCAGGTTTGACAAAATCAGGAGAGGAATCATGGATTTGGTGACGTTCTACAAGGAGACCCTGAAGGAGAAGCAGATGAAGAAAAGTGTGCAGTCCAGGCTTGACACTTTCTTTCACAAGTCTCCAGTACCACCACCTCCCACTCCTAGTCCTGGTAAGGAAATCTGAACTCTTTTACTAATTTATTTTGTTTACATACTGTAATATAAAATGTGTTAATTTTTTAATGTAACATATACTAAATATTAGAGTAAATTGTAACTTCATTAATTTTCATCATTTGTATTTTATTTCAGAAGTGGTGACAATTCTAGATCCCCCTGTACCTGGACCCGCTGTAGCAGTCCGTCCACCTCCATCAGGTAAGAAATTTAATTTTTCTCATTTTCATGTTGGAAATTGTTTACTACATTATGACATACATACACTACTACAATGTGTTTGATGTTGCATAACCTAATATTTTTCTTTTTGTATCATTCCAGACCCCTTTGATAGTGACGATGACCCAGATGACCCTAAGCCTCTCCATGGTTTGGATGTCTCGCCCTATTCATCAGGTAAGGAATCCTTAACAAATTTTTAAAATGTTTTATAAATTGCTAATAGAAATTTTATAAAAAGTGTACATATGTACACTAAATACTACATCCACCTTATTAATGTACCCTATCATTCTTTCCAGATCTAGATGTAGCCTCTTCAGAGCCAAAATCAGTTGATACGACTAGTATCACCTCTCCAACTCCATCAGGTAAAAGAATTCTTCATTTTTTATATTGTATATATGTCAAACAGTAATAATATATGTGCAGTAGTTAATACATACTCTATCATTTTTATTTTTTATCATTCCAGACTCCCAAGCACCTGCACATCCCACTCCATAGCCCAGCCACTCTCATCTACCATATGCCCATCCCAGTTAGCAAGCCAACCACTAGCATTTGGTAAGGACACTTTTTATGAATGTTTATATCATACATATGTAACAACTATGTACATACTACATACATAGTGTACTACTTTACTAATCATATGTACTTTATCATTCCAGACTGACATGCACTTTGTGACTTACATAAACCAGACCTCTACATAGCCTACATCTCTTCATTTCGCTAAAGGTAAGGAATTCTCAATTGTTTTTAATGTATACATATACAGTACTAAATTGTTAATTATGGAACAGTACATTTTGTACTTTAGTGGTTACATACTGTCCTTTAATATTCTATATCATTCCAGGCTGCCCATCATCTTTTCAAGCTCTCTCATCCTAGCCTGTCATCTGTATAAAGCACACTGAAGTTAGGTATGGAATTCATCCTTATCATTGCAGGCTCCCTTCACATGCATACTACCTCCATCTCCATCTCCCACAACCTACCTAACAGCTTTGAGACTCACTAAAAGTTGGTATGTAAGGAATTTCTAACTAAGTTTTATACATGTTATATCTTATAAACCATTGTATGGTATTACATACTGTATGTAACTTACTATGCATAGAGGACTTACATAATATTTTTTGTACATTCCAGAATCCCAGAACCCCCTGAATGATGTAGGCTATGGGGCCACATAAAACTTTGTCCAGGGTTACATAGCACGACAACTTTAAACTAAAAGTAAGGAATTATACATACATTTTCTGGGATCGACCTGTGTCTGCCGATGAAAAATCCCTGTAACTCATTTTTCTAGTATAAATAATACTCTTAATATACCAGGGAAAAAAGCTAACATGGTTAAGCTGAAGTTACTACCCTCAGCGCGAGCACCCAAAGGGTGTCGGTATAAGTATAGGGGCGCTGTGTTACCACAGACCACAGGACTTCTGCCATTTAGAAAGTTCCTCTCCAAAACTCCCTGTTGGTGGGAGCCGTTACAATGAAAACCACCACCAACCGTCCCCGCTCGCCACTACTACTAATACCCACGCGCTTCAATCCATTCCTGTAAGAGTCGTGCGGCTTACCGTTGCTGTTTTCCTGCACCCCTTTCTTATCTGTGGATATTTTGTGCATCCGATGGAGATGAACACCCAAGCTGCTTCTGCTTCCAAGTTGAGTACTCCAATTTGGTTTTATTACAAAAATTTTGTGTAATTAAGTATGCTATTGGCCTTAGCCCCTCAAAATAAGTTGGGGGTGCGATCGGCTGGGCCGCCATTTCCGCGTCGGCATAGCAACAACATTTTCCGCACGACATATTTTTCAATTATATTTATAGACTTAACTTTCTTTTTTATTAAGTGTGATTTCCTATATATAGGTATCGGTTACTTTTTATTTCGTTTTGGCTTATTTCTAGCAATTTTATATTCGGTGCTCGTGAGCTATCTCGTTCCTAGGCTTATCTTAACCATATTTGATCCTTAACTGGATACATGGTTCTTAACCACATTTAACCTTGTATTATAAGCCTATTATGCTTATTACCGGTTTTTCTTGTCCTAGAGAGTAGTTTTTATAAACATGCGTAGTTAGCTAGGTCGAGTGTACTTCCCCCATTACGTTGGACATTTTAGGCGTTTTAAGGTTTTGTAGATTAGCCCTAGTTTTAGAGATTCTCCTATGCACCCTATATTTTATTGTGGTTTTATTTTTATACCCTATGTTATGGTTTTGTGTGCCTAGCCTACCTGGATATCCTCCTGACCGGGTTGGACCACCTTGGATCGCAACGAGCCACGGCTACTAGCGAAGGTCCTAGGCTATATAGCCTAGGACTGGTATCCAACTTCAACCAGGGGTAGAGCCAGACATCACGAGCCACTGCATTCCCTCTTATTATTTCATTTAATGCTATTATTTCTTTATCTCTGGAGCCTCGGCGTACAGAGTTAAATTTTAATGAAATAATTAGGGGCAGGGTATAATCGTATTTGTACATGAGGTTCGGTATTGCCGTGCTTCACTGATGCATTCCTTGCTTCGGCTACTTAGAGGTATACCATTATCTAACATACAATGGCTTCCTAGTCGATATAATAGACGGGATGTTCGCATCTCCGCCACCGACGAAGTTCGGCGTATAGGATGAGGCATGCCTCTTTAGGAATTATCAGTGTATACTATAAGCATTTTTAGTATTTGTACATAAAGATGCCGAACCTCAACTGATGTATTCCTTGCTTCGGCAACTTTAGAGGTATACCATTATCTAACTTACAATGGCTTCCTAATCGATATTAGACGGGATGTTCGCATCTCCGCCACCGACGAAGTTCGGCGTATAGGATTAGGCATGCCTCTTTAAGGAATTATCAGTGTATACTATAAGAATTTTTAGTTTATAAGCCTACTATGTTAAGTCTATATTTACTTATTCTTGTATTTACGTCGGTTCGGAATTTTCCTAACGAATTATTTCGCCGACAGTTTTATGTAAGATTTTCTAAGAGTATCAGTTGTCGTTAAGGAGTATTTCGGAGACAAAATATTCCGCCGACGTCTAGCAATAGACTAATATTGATCATATGATCCATACCTAGTGTTGTGTTGTCTATGAAGCATTCTAATGACGGAATACTTCGCCAACATTGCACTAAAACTTACGAGTTTATTTGGTTATGGATATCTTATATCTTTCGCGAATTATTTCGGTAACGAAATAATTCGTTACCATAATGCTGAACTCTGGAAATAAATTACTAGATGTTTAAATAAAAATATTTTAACGACGAATTATTTCGTTGATATTTTAACCAATGACGAAAAACTCATTGAGAATTTTCACATTACAGGTGGTCCGTTGCCAGGCGGAGGGTTGTCCCGCAACACTGGTGAACTCCTTTGGCCACGTAGTTTGCCGGACCCACGCCAACTGCGCCGTTCAGTTAGAGAACTACGTGGTCTGGCATCCTGACGCGTGCACTGTGTGTTATGACTTGGTTAATGTCATGTCGACGAGCAGGTAAGATCATTTGGATTTAACCTCGAATATTTAAAGAGTTTAGTTATAAGCTTTCTAGATAGTTTGACAGAACAACTACTATTCATACATTATTTGCAGACGGACCCGACATCGTACCAAGATGCCAGAGCGTCCCTCCGCAAGTGGGTTGGGGGGTTCGGAAAGAACGTCCCGAAAGGTCAGCCATACGTCCTTGATGCGGATCTTTGTGCCATGATCTTTTCGGGGGCCACACTGACGACCGCAGTGGCCAGGGACATCGCCGGACCTCTCATCCCAGCTATCAGAGCAGAGACGGCTACCACCTTGGAAGAACAGCAGGAGCTTATGGATGATGTGGCGGGGATCAATATCAACGCCGAACCCATGATCACGGAGGAACAGGTAGGTGGGGAGGTAAGTGGAGCAACCTCCAACCCTAGTCCTTCTCCTTCCCTTGCTTCTTCCCCATCCTTTAAGGGCTTTTCGAAGCCCATCACCAAAAAAGGAATGCTGTCAGTCATTCCAAAGATCAAGAAATCTTTGAAAAAGAAGGCTACGAAGTCTGTTCCGCCAGCGGCGAAGGAGTTGTCTTCGGCTTCACAGCCGTCGACTTCATCCGTCATTGCGCCTGCTGCCACAGATCCTTCCCTTGCACAAGGGACAGGTACATTATCGAAGGCGGCGGAACAGTTCTTCGATCCAGTTGACTTTACTAAACAATTGCTAGCCACAGTCACTGGAGTTATTGATCAGAGGCTAGAAGCACGCCTCGGGCCAACACCGGACGTCTCCAACCAGGCTCTCTCGTCATTGACGGAGAGAATTAAGCCAATCGAGGAGATGCTCTCCGGTCTCCTTCGCTCCGGAACGCCAGCCCTATCCATGATGGTTCCGGATGATTCAAAGCTTCCTCCCTTTGAGAACGACAACCCTTGGAGGTTGGCCCTACATGCTCCCTTCGCCGAAGGGAGGTTGACTATCGAGGGGTGCGGGTCATGACCCATCGAGGACTTTGAACTCTTCCCACCAGGGATGCAGTTCCCCTTCCCGGGCTTTGTCAGACTAGCGAAACATGCGCTAGTCAGGGTAGACAAAGTACCCAAAGAGACCGTGATCTTCCCTAGAGAGCAGGCTCAAGCTGCCTGGGTCCGGTGTCTATCTGAGCTTAATTGTGTCAATACAAAATTGACACCATTTAAAGGGAAATACACGATGTTTGTCACTCCCGAAGGGATTCCGTCACCATGCACATCTAAGGTGGCGGAACTAACCTTACAAGCAATCGTTGAGGACAAGCCAATGCCAGGACTGAGGGAGACAGAACCTACATCTCTGCTGTTACCCACAGGACTGGATGCTTGGAACAAGGCTCCGGCGACTTTTACCGCAGGTAAATTGGAGCCGGAGTGTGCTTCTGACTTGTTTTCAGAAAGATTGCCTAAACTCCCCGACCATATGATCAAGGCGGAGTTTGAGGCGAAGACAAGGTTAGCCAGATCCCTCAACTCCGTCACATCGGCGGAGCTGTTGGCGAACACCTATGAAGATGAGCAGGTCTTTCGTGTACTGACGAAAGATCTACTACAGGCCTTCCAGTCAGATTTGTATGACTTTGCTGTAGCAAGGAGGGCCTGCAGAAAACATGTTTTAGCTGGTACAACCATTAAACATGAACCAAATAGACTCATCAAATCCTCCATTTGGGGAGAAACCCTCTTCCCCAAAGAGGAGGTGAACAACATTTTGCACGAAGCCTCTAGAGCTAACCAGAGCCTTAGAGTAAGGTGGGGTCTTCCCTTCAAGCGGCAACCTGATGCGCCTTCTCATCAGCAGCCAAAGAAGAAGGCAAGAAGATATAACCCCTACCAGACGGCACGTCCTCACGGATATGTGCAGGCAGCGCCGTCCACTTCAAAGGCAACAGCACCACAGCAATATGTCTTGGTTCAACCTTCCTCGGAACCTCAACCTTCGACCTCATCCCAGGTTGTGGCTTCCCCTGCATATAACCCTACATATGAGGCAAGGGGTAACTTTCGCCCATATAGAGGACATGCTGGGAGTAGCCGAGCCAGAGGAGGCTCTCGACTACGAGGTGGAGCCAGAGGAAGAGTTTCCAGGGGGAGAGAGAGAGACCAGCAGCCAACCAGTGAAATCTCCCAGGTAGGGGGGAGATTGTATCATTTCAGGGCCCGATGGACCTTCAGTCCATGGGCCCACAGTATAATATCGAAAGGTCTAGGCTGGAAGTGGGAGAAGGGCCCTCCCCCTCCAGTCAGCTTTTTCCAAATACCAACAGAGGACCTCTTAGAGTATACAAAGGATCTTCTTCAGAAACGCGCCATAAAGAGAGTGAAGAGCATAAGATTTCAAGCACGTTTGTTCACTGTCCCAAAGAAGGACTCAAACAAAAGACGGGTAATCTTGGACTTGTCTCGGCTGAATTCCTACATTCATTGCGACAAGTTCCATATGCTGACAATCTCACAGGTACGGACCTTACTTCCCTGTGGGGCCGTCACCACCTATATAGATCTTACAGACACGTACTATCACGTCCCAATAGCCAGAAACTTCTCTCCGTACCTAGGATTCAAACTAGGCAAGAAAGCTTACTCCTTCAAAGTACGTAATGCCTTTCGGACTCAATGTAGCACCCAGAGTGTTCACAAAACTAGGAGAAGCAGTAGTTCAGGAATTGAGGAAGAAAGGAATACTATTGGTAGCCTACCTGGACGATTGGTTAATATGGGCAACCAACGAAGCGGAGTGTTGAAGGTCAACGACCAAAGTTCTGGAATTCCTAAAATATTTGAGGTTCCAAGTAAATATAAAGAAATCCAGACTAACTCCGGCATCTCGATTCCAATGGTTAGGAATCCAGTGGGACCTGAACAAACACACGCTATCTCTACCGACCAAGAAGGTCAAAGAAATAGTAAAAGCTACAAAACGCTTTATCAAAAACAGACGGTCATCTCGGAGGGAGCAAGAGAGGATCCTAGGCTCCCTTCAATTTGCATCAGTGACGGATGTTCTTTTAAAAGCCAGATTAAAGGATATCAATCAGGTTTGGAGATCAAGAGCAAATCTCAGATTTAGGGACAGAGTTTCCAAAATTCCAGATGTTCTAAAAAAGAGACTTCTTCCATGGACGGAGCAACGGAACCTATCCAAATCAGTTCCGCTGCAATTTCCTCCCCCCATCTCTGATCATCCACACAGATGCATCACTGAACGGTTGGGGGGGATACTCCTCCCTCAGGAAAGTACAAGGAACATGGTCGGAAACATTCCGTCAATTCCACATCAACATACTGGAAGCAATGGCAGTGTTCTTGACATTGAGGAAATTACAACCGTCCAAGAAGATCCACATTCGATTAATTTCAGACAGCATGACAGTAGTCCACTGCATCAACAGGAGAGGTTCCAAATCCAACAAGTTGAATCATGTAATGATAGCAATATTCCTCCTAGCAGAAAAGAACCACTGGCATCTGTCAGCAGTTCATTTAGAAGGAGTGAGGAATGTAGTAGCGGATTCACTGTCCAGGATGAATCCACTAGAATCAGAATGGTCACTGGACAACAAGTCCTTTCAATGGATCACAACTCAGATCCCGGATCTCCAGGTGGATCTCTTCGCCACGGAGTCCAATCACAAATTAGCTTGTTATGTAGCCCCCAACATAGACATCAACGCCGTTGCGATCGATGCAATGTCTCTGGACTGGAACAAATGGGAGAGAATTTATCTCTTTCCCCCAGTAAACCTTCTATTAAAAGTTCTAAGATCATTCAAAGGCCAGCTAGCACTAGTAGCACCTAACTGGCCGAAGAGCAATTGGTACCCTCTTCTCATGGAGATGAATCTCAAACCCCAGAAGATCCCATCTCCAAATCTAACACAGATAGTACAAATGCAGACTGTGTCAGCTTCCTCAAGAATTCTAAGTACCCTAACTTTATGGACTTCATGAAGTTTGCAACACAGAGGCAAGCAAATATAGATCCATTAAATATTCTGTTTGTAGAATCAGACAAAAGAGATTCTACAATTAGGCAATATGATTCTGCATTGAAAAAATTGGCTATATTTTTAAAAGGTAACAACATTCAGAAGATGGATACCAACCTTACAATTTCTTTCTTTAGATCATTACATGAGAAAGGCTTAGCTGCCAGCACTATTACCACAATTAAATCTGCCCTAAGAAAGATTTTTCAAATAGGTTTCAATATTAATTTATCCGACACATACTTTTCTTCTATCCCAAAAGCTTGTGCACTTTGTTTGAGACCAAACTAGCCGCCCTCAATCTATCTCATGGTTTTTGAACGATGTTCTTAAACTTGCATCAGATTTAGACAATGATAACTGCCCCTTTTCAGCTCTACTGAGAAAAACACTATTTTTAGTAGCTCTGGCTTCTGGTGCTAGAATTTCAGAATTGTCAGCTGTCTAGAGATCCAGGACATGTCGAGTTCCTCCCATCTGGAAAAGTCTTACTTTCACCAGATAAACAATTTTTAGCAAAAAATGAGGATCCACTAAATAGATGGACTCCTTGGGAAATTCTACCCCTTCCAGAAGATAAATCCTTATGTCCTGTTCATACACTTAAAACCTTTATGACCAGAACTTCTCAAATATCATCGGGCTCTCTTTTTATTAGAGAAAAAGGGGGCACGATTACTCTAAGAGGGATCAGGCAGCAGATACTCTATTTTATTAAACAGGCTAACCCGGATTCAGTTCCACATGTTCATGATATCCGAGCAGTTGCCACCTCAACTAATTATTTCCAAAACATGAAGTTTGAGGAACTCCAAAAGTATACAGGTTGGAAATCCCCAGCAGTATTTAAACGTCACTACCTGAAGAATTTACAGGCCCTAAAATTCTCAGCAGTGGCAGCTGGAGCTGTGGTAGTTTCTGAAGTACAAACTGACAGCTCTCCCTAACCTTTAATCTCCCTATCCTTATCCCTTCTACCTAATGGCTCTGCATCACCACCCTCCCCAACCCATAACTTTCTCCGGATTGGGCTTAGTACCGTTGCTTGTTGACCCCGCTGCCGGATTATTGTATGCCAGTGTAAATATGTATATATATTAACTTTATAATTCTTATATTATGATGTTTTCCTTAGTCTTAGATCATTTGTTAAGTCTAAGGTTCTGAAAGGATAATTTCCTTTATTACAAGTTTTTCTATGCTCCCCTTTTTAGTACTTTAAGAATTATTATCATTATATCTTATTATTAGTTTGAAGTTATATGTTTAACTATAACAATTAAACTGTTAAGAATTTTTATTCCGGGTATTATTAACCCTATTTTTCTATATATATATATATATATATATATATATATATATATATATATATATATATATATATATATACTATCATATCCCTATTGCAAGACACTTTCCGCCCTTACCTGGGCTTCAAACTGGGAGATCAAGCATTCTCTTTCAAGGTAGTTCCCTTCGGTCTGAATGTAGCACCCAGGGTATTCACGAAGTTGCGAAGTAGTCGTCCAACAACTGAGGTCTCAAGGGATAATGGTAGTAGCGTATCTCGACGATTGGTTGATTTGGGCTCCAACAGTCGAGGAATGTCGCAAAGCCACAATGAAAGTAATTCAATTCCTGGAGTATCTGGGGTTCCAGATAAACAGAACAAAGTCAAGACTCACTCCGGAGTCCAACTTTCAATGCTGGGCATTCAATGGAATCTATCCTCCCATACTCTGTCGATTCCATCAGCAAGAGGAAAGAAATAGCGAAGTCAGTGAACAATTCTAAAGTAACAAATATGCATCATGGAGAAACCAGGAAAGAATCCTGGGTTCCCTCCAGCTTTGCCTCAGTGACAAACATCTTGATGAAAGCCAAACTGAAAGACTTAACCAGGATCTGGCGCTCAACAGAGCAAATGTCAGATCCAGGGACAAGTTATCATCAATCCCACAGATTCTACGGAATCGTCTGCGCCCTTGGACAAAGTTGAAGAACCTGTCCATATCAGTACCCCTTTCAGTTTCCTCCTCCGGGAATAACCATCCACACAGACGCTTCACTAAGCGGCTGGGGAGGATATTCCTCAGTTCAAGAAAGTTCAGGGAACATAGTCACCTCAGTTCCGCCAGCTTCACATAAACGTATTGAAGCAATGGCAGTGTTCTTGACTCTGAAGAGGTTACATCCGCCAAAGAACTCTCACATAAAGTTAGTTCTGGACAAGCGCAGTGGTAGTCCATTTGTATAAACAGGGGAGGCTCCCAAGTCAAGACATCTGAATCATGTCATGGTAGCCATCTTTTTCCTGGCGGACAAGTTCAGTTGGCAACCTCTCCTCCACCCATATAGCCGAGTGAGAAACGTCATAGCAGATGCTCTATCCCGTTCAGTTCCTCTGGAGTCGGAATGGTCACTGGACAACAGTTCGTTCCAATGGATTCTCCGGAGGGTTCCAGGCCTGCAAGTAGATCTGTTTGCATCTCAAGCGAACCACGAACTTCCCTGTTATGTTGGCTCCCAACCTGGACCCTCTGGCCTATGCACGGACGCCCTGTCCATAGATTGAACAACTGGGAGAAGATTTATGTTTCTTTCCTCCAGTGAATCTTCTCCTGAAAGTACTGAACACTCAGGACGTTCAAGGGTCAAGAAGCTCTAGTAGCTCCAGACTGGCCGAAAGAGCAACTGGTACCCTTTGATTCTGGAACTGGTCTTCGTCCTCTTCGAATTCCCAATACCAGGCTCTCCCAGTCAGTACAAATGAAGACGTGTTCACTTCCTCAGGAATTCTCAAAACCCTAACTTTATGGACTTCATGAAGTTTGCGGCCAAGAAGATGCAAATATCGATCCACGAAATATTCCTTTTCCTGGAATCAGATAAAAGAGATTCAACTTTAAGGCAGTATGATGCTGCAGTTAAAAAGTTGGCATCCTTCCTGAGGAATCAGACATTAAAATCATGACAATTCAATTCAGCTATATCATTTTTGTTTTTCAGATCCTTATTTGAAAAAGGTTTAGCAGCAGCACCATTACGACAAACAAGTCAGCCTTGAAGAAGATTTTTCAACTGGGTTTTAACACAGACTTGACAGATTCTTACTTTTCGTGTATTCCCAAGCCTTGTGCTAGACTTAGACCTTCAGTAAGGCCTACGTCAGTGTCATGGTTCTTAAATGATGTTCTAAAGCTGGCTTCAGATACAGATAATACGACATGTTCATTTATAATGCTCTTAAGAAAAACACTTTCTTTATTAAGCTTGGCTTCAGGAGCTAGAATTTCAGAACTGTCGGCGTTATCCAGAGATGCGAATCATGTAGAATTTCTTCCCTCAGGAGAAGTTCTGCTTTCTCCGGATCGCAGCTTTTTTTAGCAAAAAATGAGATCCTTTGTTGAGGTGGGAACCTTGGAAGGTTATACCCCTTCCTCAAGATCTTTCTCTTTGTCCAGTAACGACCTTACGAGCCTTTCTGTCCAGGACATCCTCATCCTCTTCGGGTCCTCTCTTTAGAAATTTAGAAGGAAAAAAGGTACTTTATCAATTAAAGGTATAAGGCAACAGATCCCATACTTTATTAAACAAGCCAACCCTGAATCCTTCCCCAAGGTTCATGATGTCAGGGCAGTAGCCACCTCAATTAACTACTTTCAACACATGAATTTTGATGATTTGAAAAAGTATACTGGATGGAAATCGCAGACAGTATTTAAACGTCACTACTTAAAGTCCTTGGAATCTCTGAAGTTTTCAGCAGTTGCGGCGGGTAACATAGTTTCCCCCGACTCTGCTTCATAATTGAGTTGAAGATCCAGATCTCCTTTCTACCTATCTCCGCCAACAGTTTGTCTATACCTACCTTGTGCATCCACGTCTACCCTTGAGTCTTAGCTGCTCTTGTGATGGTTTAGTGGGTGTCCCTTATTTTTTTGCTAGGCTCACCCACAATTGATTGTATATATTGATCTTTGTGATGTGGTCCCCTTATTTTTATGCTAGGGTGCCACACCTCCATTTACAATGGTTATGGATTTGTTTATTAAGATCTATAAACTTGTTTAAGATGTTTTAATGTAAGTTTGTTCATAATTATGCTTTATTACATTATTGATACTGTTTAATTATAATTGCTTTAACTATTGTTGCCTATGATAATCATACACATATGTTAAGTTCAACATATATCCCATGTAAGCCCTTGTATATATATGTTAACTTTAAGTTAATTTTAAGTATTGTTCCTTTCCACATTATATGATCAATTGTGTATGTGTATATATTTTCTTGCAATTATAATATTTAATTATATTTTAAGTTTTACTGAGACCTTCTTTATTTTCAATCTTGTGCTAATTCTCTGGTACAATTTCGCGCAGCGACACGAACTGAGCCAAGAAAAAGGATTTTGACGTAGGAAAAATCTATTTCTGGGCGATTGGTTCGTGTCGCCCAGCGAAATCCACCCCCCCCTTCCAACCCTGCGCTCAAGATTGACTGCTAACTTTAGGATGGCCACCAGAGGCGCGGCAGTCCCTAGCGTGGGTTGGAGTAGTAGTAGTTGCTGCCCCGTTCTGTGGGTCGGCTCTCTTCTTATGGGGGTTTTGTTGTGGGAGATTTCTATTGGCAAGAGGTTCGTGGTAGTGGTCTCACTCGCCCTAGTGTTCATACCGACGCCCTTTTGGAGGGTGAGCGAGTCAGTTATACTGACTTTTTCTTTTATTTTGTTTATTCTCTGGTATTTGTTAGATCATTTACCTTAGAAATAAAGGAATGGATTAAAGGATATTTTGCTGGGCGACACGAACCAATCGCCCAGAAATAGATTTTTCCTACGTCAAAATCCTTTTATTATGAAATTTACTGGGGTGGGGTGTTTTTGAAGGGCTTGGAACAGATTAGCCATTTTACATGTAAAATGTGGTTCAAGATATGAAAAACTCATGATACGAAGGCCGCCTCGGAACAGATTAATTTCGTATCTCGAGGTACCACTATATATACATAAGGGATTTTTGACGAAGGAAGGAAAATCTATTTCTGGGTGATTGGCTCGTGTCGCCCTATGAAGTAATCCTTAATATCGTCTTTCTAGGTAAAATATCCTAAAATTACCAGAGAAAAAACAAAATTAAGAAAAAAGTCAGTAAGACTGACTCGCTCACTCTTAAAAAGAAGTGTCGGTATGAAATAGGGGCGAGTGTGGAACACTACCACGAGACAAACACCAATTAGAACTCCTATCAGAATCCCCCTAGAGAGCCGATACCAACGGCGATGCAGCCCTCTACTACTACTACTAGAAGGACGCCACAGACAGCAGCGCCCCTAGCGGTCATCCTTAATTAAAATATAATTTACATCTTGTCCTGCAAGGGGGGGAAAGCAAACCATAAAGGGATGGGTTTTCATAGGGCGACACGAGCCAATCACCCAGAAATAGATTTTTCCTTCGTCAAAATCCTTTTCTGGGCTCAGCTCGTGTCGGCCTATGAAAGAGTACCAGAGAAACAGACAAGATGGAAAAGGAAAAAATGAAAAACATGTTAAAATGATGGATATAATATAAGTAAATCAAATACAGCATACAAAATAAGTACTTAAACTAACTATGGTAAACAATAACAGAATGTTAGTAAACTTAAAGTACTTAAATGGTAGTAACAATGACATAATATGCATGTAAAACAAAGAAATTGTTTGAATTTACTTATTTAGAACATATAAGTACAATTATATACATACATGTGTCCTACTAGCATAAAATAAGGGTAGGTACACTCAAATCCATCATTAATACAAAATAATACAACTAATTCAAATATATACAAACACATTGTGACTGAAGTTATCACAATTCTAAATGGAAAATTTATACAAACATATTGCGGCCTAACCTAGTATAAAATAAGGGTAGGACCACTGGAGTACATATCAGTACCAATGTGGTTGTCCCTAGCAAAAAAATAAGGGACAGACCACTATAACACACAACGGCTAAGGCTATGATGATGAGTAGCCTGGTGATAGGTTGAGGCATGTTGGTTGAAGTAGGTAGAAAGGAGACCTGGATCAATACTACAACTACTAAGCAGTATCAGGGGAAACTATGTTTCCCGCTGCTACTGCTGAAAACTTTAAAGATTCCAAGGACTTTAAATAATGCCGTTTAAAGACTGTCGGGGATTTCCATCCAGTATACTTCCTAAGATCCTCAAAGTTCATATGTTGGAAATAGTTAATAGAGGTGGCTACTCCCCTGATATCATGTGCTTTTGGGAATGACTCAGGGTTGGCTTGTTTAATGAAGTAAAGGATTTGTTGCCTAATACCTTTAACTGACAAAGTACCACCTTTTTCTCTCATGAAGAGAGCACCCGAGGATCTAGAAGAAGTACGAGATAGAAAGGACTCTAAGGGTTGATACTGGGCAGAGAGAAGGATCCTGTGGAAGTGGGATAACCTTCCAAGGAGCCCACCTTGCAAGAGGATCTTCATTTTTTTGGCTAAAAAGCTACGATCCGGAGCAAGTAGAACTTCCTCCTGATGGGAGGAATAATTCCACATGACCCGCATCTCTGGATAGAGCCGACAGTTCTGAAATTCTTGCTCCTGAGGCTAGGCTTAATAAGAATAGAGTCTTCCTCAGGAGCATTATGAATGTACAAGATGAGTTGTCAGTATCTGAGCTAGTTTGAGAACATCATTCAGAACCATGAAACTGTAGTAGGCCTCTGAGAAGGTCTAAGTCTAGCACAGGCTTTAGGGATAGATGTGAAATAAGATTCAGTTAAATCTATCTGCAAACCTACTTGAAAGATTTTCTTCAAAGCCGACTTGTGAGTGGTAATCGTGCTAGCTGCTAAACCTTTTTTCAAATAAGATCTGAAAAAGGATATAGCCAAATTAACTGTCATGGTTGTAGTGTTCGATTCTCTCAAGAAAGATGCTAATTTCTTAACAGCTGAGTCATATTGTCTGATGGTTGACTCCCTCTTATCTGATTCCAGGAAGAGAATATTCTGTGGATCAATGTTAGCATCTTTATTAGCCGCAAACTTCATGAAGTCCATAAAGTTAGGGTCTGGAGAGTTCCTGAGGAAGCGAACACAGTCCTCATTTGTACTGATTGTGATAGTTTGGGATTGGGGATCCGTTGAGGTCGGAGACCCAATTCCAAGAGAAGTGGATACCAGTTTGCTCTTGGGCCAGTCCGGTGGCAATCAGAGCTACTATCCCTTTGAAAGACCTTAGTTTGTCTAGGACTTTCAGGAGAAGATTCACTGGAGGAAAAACATAAATTCTCCTCCATTGATTCCAATCCAACGACAGGGCGTCCGTGGCATAAGCCAGAGGGTCAGTTGGGGGGCCACATAGCAAGGGAGCTTGTGGTTCGCTTGTGAGGCGAAGAGGTCCACTTGGAGACCTGGGACTCTCCGGCTTACCCACTGGAATGACCCGACGTCAGAGACCACTCTGATTCCAGAGGGACTGACCGGGACAGGGCGTCCGCTATCACATTTCTTACTCCTGCCAGGTGAGTGGCAGACAGATGCCATTTGTGTTTGCTTGCTAATGCAAAGATGGCTATCATGACATGGTTCACATGCTTGGATTTGGACCCTCCTCTGTTGATGCAATGAACTACTACTGCACTGTCCAAAACTAGCCTTAGATAGACTTTTTCGGGGGAAGAAGTCTCTTAGAGTAAGAAATACTGCCATTGCTTCCAACACGTTTATGTGGAGCTGGCGAAATTGAACTGACCAAGTCCCCTGAACCTGTTTTGAACTGAGAGTATCCCCCCCAACCGGACAGGGATGCGTCCGTGTGAATGGTTAACATTGGGAGGGATATTGAATGGGGTACTTTCTTGGCTAGGTTCTGTACTCTTGACCAAGGCCGTAGTTGGTTGCGGAGGATCTGTGGGATCACTGACAACTTGTCTCGATATTTGGAGTTTGCTTTTTGACCGCCAAATTCGATTTATATCTTTTAAAACCTTGCTTTGAGAAGGATATCTGTTACTGAAGCAAACTGAAGAGACCCTAGGATTCTCTCCTGGTTTCTTCTTGACGTTTGTTTGCACTTGAGAATTGCCTGACAGATTTTGCTATTTCCTTCCGTTTTGGCTACTGGAATTGAATAGATTGTGGGAGGACAAATCCCACTGGATTCCCAGCCACTGAAAACGAGATTCCGGAACAAGTCTGGATTTCGTTTTGTTTTATCTGGAACCCCAGATGTTTCCAGAAAGCGAACTACCTTTTTGGTAGCTTTGAGACATTCCTCGACTGTTGGTGCCCAGATTAACCAATCGTCGAGGTATGCCGCTACCATGATTCCTGAGCTCTTAATTGTTGTACAACCACTTCTGCTATCTTTGTGAATACCCTGGGGGCTACATTCAGACCGAAGGGCATCACTTTGAATGAGAATGTCTGATTTCCTAGCCTGAATCCTAGGAATGGGCGGAAGTGCCTGGCTATAGGGATATGATAGTATGCGTCTGTAAGATCGATGGAGCATGTGACGGCTCCACGCGCAGTAAGGTCCTTACTTGCGAGAGGGTAAGGCATCTTGAACTTGTCGCAGCGAATGAAAGAGTTTAGCTTTGACAAGTCTAAGATTACCCTTCTTTTTGTTGAGCCTTTCTTTGGAACGCTGAATAAGCGACCTTGAAATTTTAGATGCTTGACTCTCGCAATAGCTCCTTTCTGAAGGAGTTCTTCCGCGTAATCTATCAATTCCTTTGACGGTACCTGATGGAATGATTTGATTGGAGGAGGATCTTGGATCCAGCTCCAGCCTAATCCTTTGGACACTATGCTCTGTGCCAACTGCTGAACCCCCAACCTGTGGCGGAAGAGGAACAGCCTCCCTCCTACCTGGAGAGCCTCATTGCTGATGGGCGGTTGGGTTGGCCACCACGCCTCCTCTGAACTGCTTACTCCTTGCGCCCCTTCCTGCGCCACGGTGCGAAAGTAACCTCTCGCCCTACCTCTCGATTGAGAGTAGCCTTGAGCCTCATAAGCAGGGTTAAAGGCAGGCGAGATGGCATAGGAGGTCGAAGGCTGGGATTGCTGGGGCACCAGGAGGAAAGGCTGAGTTTGTTTAGATGTAGCAGGTTGTCCTTGTTGGGTGACTGGGACCGCCTGCACAAACTGCTGCTGAGGCTGGAGTTTTTTTATATGGCTGGAACCTCCTACCAGCCTTCTTGGTTTCTTGCCAGCAGTTGGGAACGGATTCCTGTTTCCTCTTAGAGGAAATGCCCCACCTAGCTCTAAGGCTCTGGTTGAGTCTAGCAGCTTCGTGATGAACTTCGTTCACTGCTGACTCTGGGAAGAGATCCGCTCCCCACATGCTGGCAGTCAAGAGTCTATTAGGCTCGTGCCTGATAGTACACTCTTGAAGAACATGCTTCCGACAGTTCTTCCTGGCTTGGAAGAAGTCAAAAGCGTCTAGCAGAACCGTGTGAAATTGTGATTTCGCTAAGATCTTTGAATAGCGGTTCGTTCGCATAAGACAGCGCAGCCATTTCCGTGACCTATGATAGAGTTAAGGGAACCCTGCCAAACCCTAGTTCGCGCATCGAACTCTGCCTGGATTAGGGAAGACTCCGGCAGCCTAGGCAACTTCTCACCGAACTGGTCCATAGCGCAGTCCGGCTTGAGTTTACCCTGCGTGAAAGTAGCTGGCAGGTTTTCCCATAACTCTTCCGAAGGCGGGAAAGAGTGGAGAAGTGGACTCCGACTCTCTCAACTGCGGAAGGGCTCATCCTTGAGGACTGCCTGAAGAGCCTTCTCCACCAATTTCGTGGCGAACGGAAGAGAAGAGACCTCCTCTTCCGTGGCGAAAATAGTGAAGGGGCTCTTATAGGCCTGGAGTTTTTAGTATTAGTACACTCCCAGTCCTCAAGGCAGTGAACCCATTCCCGTTGGGCGTGGTCTCTACTGTAGAGGACAGACTCCTTCGAGATCTTGTCCTCCCTTGTAAGAGCCGTTGGTGTCAGCCTAGCATACCCGATGAAAGGCTGTGACAGACCCGGAGGATAGAACTCGAAGTCCTCAATCCTTCGAGTGCCAAAACTCCGGGATCGAAATCATCCCGTCCTTAAAGGAGCGTATGCCGCTACTCTCCATGGATTCTCCATAGAGAAAGTTTGGCAGAGAGTCGTAAGACGGGAGTTGGAGGATCCCCGTGCTAGAAGCAGGGGATACTGGGGAGGAGCCTGGGATAGCCCAGTCATCCGATCCTCAGTCTCTCTTACTCTATTCGAGAGTTCCTGGACGGTCTGTCCAGTTTGAGACAGAGTGCTCGACAATTGTGCGAACATCTGCTCAAAACGGGTTCCCCAAGCTGAGATTTGAGAACCAACCATCACTCCTACCTGCTCCATCATTCCTGGTGAGACAGGAGAAGGAACGCAGGAGCTGGTGCTTGCTACCCCTGCCGGCATAGCCGGAGAGGGGGCAACGGAGGCGGGAGAAGGCAACGACTCGGAGGTAGCGCGAGGCTTTCTCCTTCGAAGCCTTGCCTCTAGAGCTCTTCGACTGGGAAGAGCTTGGCTTAGCCTTCACCCGCGTCGGCGTAAGAAGTCGATGACTTCCTAGCCGAAGAAGACGAAGACGACTTTCTAGAAGTCGACTTAGACAGAGTCTTCGGTTCTCTCTTTCCCTTCTCCTTAGGAGGTACAGAGAGAGCGGAGTGCGGCTAGGGATCTCAGATCACCCGGAAAGCCTTGGAAAGAGGCGGAAGAGGAAGGGACAGGAGAGATCCAGGAGCGCCCCAAGGGAAAGACCTTGGGCGCCCGACAAACCTACCTCAACCAACAACAAATCCTCACTCACTACCGCCATCGGCTCGAGGTTCAGGTCCAGGCCGGCGACGTCGGGCCGGGACTGGCTCCTGGGCGGCTACGAGCCCCAACGACTGCTGGAGATCTTGCTGGATGGCGGCTATTACGGGGGCGGCGGACAAGGGGTCGACGTAGCCCGTCGACTTGCCCGCAGGGAAGATCTGGATGGCCAGCTTTCTATCCAGTATGTAGGGCTGGCCCTTGGCGGCGTTCTTTCCAAAGCCGCCTACCCACGCTTTCAGAGTGGCGAGGGCGACTTCCCTCACACCGCTAGCCTGAAAGAAAGGCTGAATTAGCTACCAATTGCGGACAGGGTTAACAAACTTACGAACTAAAAGTGTTAGTAAATTGATAAATAACCTATAATGGTCTTACCCCTCCTCAACCCAGCTGACCGACCAGGTCCTGTAGCAAATGGTGCAGGCCTCGGGATGCCAGGACGATGGACTCGTTGGACAGGGTGGCACAAGGGGCGTGAGACCTGCACTCATCGTGTCCGCAGGGGTCATCATGCTCGCAAAATTGCAACGAGGACCTGACAGTTGGTAGCCTGTAAGTGGAAACGTACATGAGTACAGAGTAAACACTTACCAGCCTAACATATGCTCCGCTGGTGCCGGAGCGATAAAGTTAGATGAAACCAGAGACCCTGCTAAAATACGTGTGGTAACCGATGGTTTGGAATGAAAATCGGCTATTTGGCTCCGCCAGTGGCGGAGGCAACAAGAATCAACCAACTAGGAGTGGTGGTAAAGGAAACCACAACGGAAAATGGCGGGGATGGTTGATAACATAATTATATAAAACACAATTCATTGCAAAATATCTTAAATTAGGGTATATATCCTTAACATAGTACAGTAACAACATCAAACCAACTTCTCTCCACCCGTCTACTAGAAGAGTGCGTAGGTAAGGGTAAGCTCCCTTCCGGTAGCGGGGGAGAGATATAAGGAATATAGTAGGCAAGCAACGACCATCCATAGTACCCACCCTACCCGCTAGTGGAGCCAATTAACCTATAACCAAAGGGCCCCCCGGCTGCGACGGAAGGCTCCTTTCGTATCGTAGGGAGGTGCTGAGTAATGGGTATGGGGGGGAAGGAGGTCCGGTGAAACACGGCGGGAGCGAGGAAAGGGGGAAGGGTGGATGGCCTACTACTCCCACCTCACCAACTACCCGATGGAGACCCGGTACCTCATAGTGGTCCGCCCTAAACCCCCTGCTGGTGGAACCCCCCGGCACCTCCGGAATGAGAGAGAAGGCTATGAGGTGTTAGGACAAACCCAGGGGTCCCCCAGCTCCTCCCTACATCACGGGAGAGGGAGGGGCAGGGGCAGGGTGAGGTGCTATGGAACACGTGGACCACTATGTGGCCTAGGCCGCGATCAACACAACCGTGTAGGGCCACGTGAACCAAGCTGTACCAATACATGGAACAAGCACCTAGGCTAGCCTAACACCCTAAATAATAATAATAAAATACATCGAAAGGTGGAAGAGACACTTTTAGGAAAAGAGAAAGAAGCCAGGAGGAGGCAACTATTCCAAGAAACAGTAGCCTACTCGGAGCCAGCGATAGCCGATGTAGAGCGAGAGCCGGGATGCTGGGCCAGAATAAAATAATGATAGCCCTAAATACCAAGCTAAGAGAATGGTAAGAGGGCTAAACTAGCTAAAACTCGATGTAAAAAACAATGAACGTGATAAAATAAGCCCATAAGTAAAAGAAGTCCCAGTATGGAGGACCGGGAATTCTTACGAGGGCAGCATGGCCGCCACGAGACAACCGGGAACCGTATATGACCTATAAAAAGGAAAATACTGGTACCCGAAGATAAAACTATGATAAAACTATTACTTATGAGTTTACTTAACTTAGCCGTGGCAATTGCTGAACGTTCCATCGTAGAAAAAACGAGGATAAATCCAGAATAATAACAGCACGAGAGAAAACTGCGTCAAGATGCTGGCGCTAAAAATTAAGGATGACCGCTAAGGGCGCTGCTGTCTGTGGCGTCCTCTAGTAGTATTAGTAGAGGCTGGCATCGCCCGTTGGTATCGGCTCTCTCTTAGGGGGATTCTGATAGAAGTTCTAATTGGTGTTTGTCTCGTGGTAGTGTTTCCACACTCGCCCCTATTTCATACCGACACTTCTTTTTAAGAGTGAGCGAGTCAGTCTTACTGACTTTTTTTCTTAATTTTGTTTTTTTCTCTGGTAATTTTAGGATATTTTACCTAGAAAGACGATATTAAGGATTACTTTTCATAGGCCGACACGAGCTGAGCCCAGAAAATATATATATATATATATATATTATATATATATATATATATATATATATATATATATAATGTGTGTGTGTGTTCATGCTTTACATTCAGCAATTATGATACAGAACAATTATATATACTGATAATATGTATGTATCAAGAAATCAATGATATCTTTAAAAAATTTACAAAACCTAATTGTAACCATAAAAAAATAAAAAGCACTCAGGACACAAAGGTTTCCATCATGAATCAGGGGTAAAAAACTTGAAAAAGCTGCAAGATGCAGACCTCCCCAAATAAGAATGGATTTTTTCAGGTATTTACCAATATTTTACTTACTTTACATATTATTTGGCATTAATTTCCTGCTTCTACCATGTACAAAGCATAAGACTTTTTGTAGGGACACCAAAAGTATTCACTTACCTGCAAAACACACATCTTGAAGGTATTTCCAAGTATCTTATGTGTCTCTTTGTAGTAACAGTATCGAATTTCCGTCATCGACACAAACATTTCAAATGGATCATCTTCATTCACATTTAGGTCTCCAGTCTTTACCTTAGCTTGCAATTGTTTCATTCGCTTTTTACGATGCGATGAAAATGCCAGTGATTTTTTGTAACACCAAAGTACATTTGCCTGCTTCAAGTTAGTCTTGGAGAGCATATGATGTAAGTACACAACCTGCATGAAAAAAAAACATTTAATATACTTTTAAAACATGCAGCATTACATTATGGAAATTTTCATAACAATTTTTTAAATACCTCTTTTATGACATCTGTCTTCACTGATAATAGGATAATTTAGTTTGAACCAATTATTAACCCATTCCTTTCGGTGAACTATTAGTTTGAGCATTTGTTGTTTTCCATTCTGTTTCTTCTCTGTCCATACTGAGTGGAGAGGTTGCAGGGGTCATACATAACGTAGAGGTAAGTATTTAAAACTTACAATTGTCTTGTAAAAGAGGCCTTACAAAGGGTTGTAAATAGTCTTTTTCAACTTCTCGTGGAAGGTAGGGAGAATTTTTTAGAAGTTTTCTTCTTACACCATGTGCATTTGCATGCCTTCCACTGATGTGTTTTTTCTTAAACTGGCCAACCTCAAAAGTTTCCTGGTCTGGGGTGCCGCATATGTTTTTTAGCCGGGCTCTTAAGGTTAAGTAGCCTAGCCTTACAGCCTATCCTGCTGCAAGAGCGAACACTAGAAACCTTAGAATATGACATAATGATGAGATATCTGTTCCAAATTCTAACAAAAGAGTAACCATAGTCTGTGTTAACCAAAACAAAATTGTCAATGAAACTATAAAATAACATCTGCAAATCCCCAAAAAGTTGCTACAAATGGTGGCAATGTTTACATCACGACCGGCAAAAATGAACTGTTGAATGGCTGCCATGTTCCCTATGTAAACAATTAAGAAGCTCCCTAGGTAAAAAATTAAGAAGCGCTACCATTAAATTAAAAAATGTTACCAAGAAAGGTAAAATACTCAGTTATACAATTACTTGGTAAGTTTCTAATGTGAAAATATCATTTTTATATAAGTTAACTTACCATGCAATTTTATAGCTGATTACACACTGAAAGAAGGTGGGAATCATGGACATAATCTACTCCAAAACATTAATAAACATGATGACTTTGAAAAAGAAAGGTTGTTGCCATTGAGAACCAATGCTTGTTGTACCTTACCTGGTAATAAAGCCGCTGCAGGTGATTCTTGCCTCTGGTCAGCGTTCTCTTAACCCATAGAAGGTGTGGCAGTTTGGCCAGGATTTGCCCCTATTTTAGTGGGAACTTTGCAGCCATGGAAGTACACGATGTTTGACAAAGGTAAAAATATTACCCTTGCCCTGGGTGCCAACCAGAATAAACACAACACTGTCACCTACACTAGGATATAATACCACCACCACAACCACTAAAATGAAAACTGGCGGATACTCCTGGTACATTGTACTGCCAATCTTCCCATTGACTCAAATAACTTTATAACATGGTTAGGAGACAGTAGAGGGACAGTTAGCCCCCTATGCTTCCTTTCCCAACACCATGCCAGCCAAAGATAAAGGCCCTAATGTGCTACAGTTTTCAAAGACAGCTTTAACATCCTCAAGGTAATGCGAGGCAAAAACTGACTTGGACCTTCAAAAAGTAGTTTGCAGAATCAAGGACAACGACACATTATGACAAAAAGCTAGAGAAGTGGTAACAGCTCAAATCTCATGAGCTTAACCTTATGAAGTGGGAAGCATCCTCTTGGATCTGAGAGCGCTTCAGCAATCAGGTTTCTCAAGAAAAAAGAGCAAATTCTTTGAGAGGATGTGAAGGGTTCTACACAGAGCACCAGAGATTGTTTGAGAGCCCTAATCTTCTTTGTCCTATGGAGGTAGTACCTCAGCGGCCTTACAAGACACAGAAGTCCCTCCTCTTCCTCTGGCCCAAGAATGTCCATTAAGTTCTTAATAATGAATGAGTGGGGCCAAGAGACAGGGAGCAGACTTGCATCTCCTTGCACAAATCCAACTCTCTTGTCCATCTCTTGGATTTTCTGATGCGTTTAGCAGTAGCTAATACTAAAACTAGAGTCTTCTTCATGAGGTTCTTGAATGAGGCCAAGAGTAGAGGTTCAAAAGAGAAGCTCGAGAGACTCTTCAATACCATGTCCAAATTCCGGATTACACAAGACTTCTCTAGCTTGTTAGTTTCAAAGGATCTAATGAGGTCACTATGATCCTGATTAGAGGACAATCTACACCTCTATGCTTGAACACTGAAATAAGCATAGATCTGTAACCTCTACATTCCTCAAGAATAGTAAAAAGTCAGGTATTTGACTTACAGATGTTTCAGAAGAAATGTCATTTTGGATGCACCACCTGAAAATTGTCCACTTGGACTGAGTTTGCAAGGAGAAGCTCACCTGCATCTAGCAAGAGCTTCAGCAGACGGTCACAAAAATCCTTTTGCTTTGATGAGGCTCCTGAAAGTCTGAATCCTGTCAGGGCCAGAGAAGACAATCCTTGGTGGAATTTGAGGAAGTGGGGCTGTTTAAGCAGTGACCATCTTTGTGGATGCAGTCTCAGGAAGTCTACTAGAAGATGGAGGTCTGGGAGCCATTCATTCCTGGGCCAGAATGGAGCCACGAGTGTCATTGAAACATTCTGGTGGGACAAGAACTTGCTGATTACTTCTCTGATTAATCTGAAAGAAGGTAATGCATAAATGTTCAGGCCTGTCCACTCAAACAACATTGCATCCATTACCCAAGCGCGAGGATCTGGGACTGCAGAGCAAAAGATAGGAAGACGGCTGTTCCTCGAGATCATGAAGAGGTCTATGGAAAGTTTGCCCAAAACTTCCATAGATCTAGTAGACTTTGGAGTCCAGGACTTAGACAGGAATGACTTAACCCTTCTGCTAAGACATTTAATTTTCCCTGAATGAAGCGAGTAATGATCTTGACTTGGATTCTGCTCTGCCCAGAGAAGGAGGTCTCTGGCTCCCCTGCTTGCAGATGTATGACAGTTGTGGTATTGGCCATGTAGACTGTTACGATCTTCCCCAAGACTAACAGAAAGAATGCCTGAAGGCCTAGGTGAATTGCCTTCAGCTCCTTTACATTAATGTGTAATGCCCCTTGCTCAAACGACCACTTTCCTCAGGCTCTCCGAATTCCCAGCAGAAACCCCCAAACCTATGTCTGAAGTGTCAGAATAAAATTCTAAGTTGGGGTTCAGGGAAACAGATATTCCTTCCTAAAGCTTATTCTAATAACCACCATTGAAGATCCTTTATTTCTGACGTGATTGGGAAGACTACGTGGGTCTTCCGACACTACGTAGTTTGCTCTCAGAAAAAACCGAAGAGGCCTCATGTGAAGTCTGCCCAACCTCACAAATTGTTCCAGCGAGGCCAAGGTCCCTAGGAGGCTCATTCATTGAACCTCTGAGCAGGACAAGAATAAGAGGCACTCTCAGAGGGTCTGGAGAAAGGACCTGACTCTCCTGAGGGAGAGAAAACCCATTTAAGGTTCATAACAATGGCAACCTTAGGCCAGGATTCGGCACTGTTTGGCTGGCAGGTTTGTGGCAGCATCGGAGGAGAGTAAGAGAAGTTTGTTTAAAAAATATATATATATATTTTTTTTTTTCTTGAGGTAGAGGTGTGTCAGGTT
The DNA here is from genome assembly GCF_015104395.2 of Macrobrachium nipponense. Lineage (NCBI taxonomy): Eukaryota > Metazoa > Arthropoda > Malacostraca > Decapoda > Palaemonidae > Macrobrachium > Macrobrachium nipponense. The sequence goes on along the minus strand of NC_061110.1, from coordinate 51,643,514 downwards.
AAGAGGCTTTGTTGGAACAAGCATGTTCCGCTTGTTTCTTAGTATTGATTGTTTACCTGATAACCATTAACCTGTTTTTCTTTTTTTGGAGTTGACGTGTGTCGGAGGATGTCTGATTTTTATTTTCTTGAGGTAGAGAGGTGTCAGGTTAAGTGGCTTTGTTGGAACAAGCATGTTCCACTTGTTTCTTAGTATTGATTGTTTACCTGATAACCATTAACCTGTTTTTCTTTTTTTGGAGGGTCAAGTGAGTTGACGTGTGTCGGACGATGTCTGATTTTTATTTTCTTGAGGTAGAGAGGTGTCAGGTTAAGTGGCTTTGTTGAAACAAGCATGTTCCACTTGTTTCATAGTATGATTGTTTACCTGATAACCATTAACCTGTTTTTCTTTTTTTGGAGGGTCAAGTGAGTTGACGTGTGTCTGACGATGTCTGATTTTAGTCAGTCAGTCAGTCAGAGGCAGTCAGGTATGATTACCTGTGCACCAGTGTGGGGCAGCGTCAGGTACTGGACACCTGGTTATTTGGTGTGAAGCTGTCGCACAGAGTATGACTTCGAGTTGGAGGTCGGCAGCCTTTGGCCAGCATTAGCGTGTTTTCGTCGTCGAAAGGATGACGTGTCCAGTGCGACCTCACTGGGCAGCAGCAATGGCGTGTTTTCGTCGTTGATAGGTGTCGAGTGTGACCTCATTGAGCAGCACCCTTTGCTGGAATTAACGTGTTTTGTCGTATGGAGAACGACATCATGTGAAGTGTGGCTCCATTGGGCATCATTGGTGTATTTTTATCAGCTGGGGAGCGACACTGTGTGGAGGGTAACCTCATTGGTAGCATGGAGCTGTATTGATTACGTTGTGTATAGGATTCTGTTGTTGCTGTGCCTTAAGCTGTAATCTCCTTAGGTCAAGTGTCACTTTTGTAGGTTGACCTAACGATGCCTTGTTTTGCCTAATTCTCAGAATTGTTTAGAAGTCACACATTTAAGTAATGTAATATTTTACTGCTCAATTACAATGTTTATTTTTTTTATATTTTGAATGATGATTTAAGTGCTGGTGGTTAACTGTCTTTATATTTAATTTTGATGCTCGAGTAATTTGGAGTAATGCTGCGAGATCATTTTGAATATTATTTAATTTTGAACCAATATTAATTTTGGTACAGTTAATATTAACTTTGGTAAAATTCAATTTTGGATTTATGGACAGTTATGCTGCTTTTAAGTAACTTTACACATCCACTTATGGATGATCTGATTTCAAGGGTATTGACTGACACTGACTAATTTGTATAAAGGCGTAAATACATAATTGTAATAAATTAGTTTAAGGTAACTTTATTTTGTTTGTTTAGTTCTTCCCTCCGTTGCTGGGCTCTCTCTGCCAGTTTTTCCAGTCTTGAATGTTCTAAAACTTAAAGAACCTGATGAACCATTGACAGGGTTCGTAACAATGTTATCCCTAAATAAGGAATCCACTGAGTAGGTGCCACCTGGGACTTCTGAGCATTTATTAAAATGCATAACTCCTAAGTAAGGCAAAGAGTCTTTTTCAAGTCCTCTGTGCACTGTTGCTCTAATGGGGAGCTAAAAACCCAGCTGTCCATGTAGAGCAATGGTTCCCAAACTAGGGGGCTTGCCCCCCTAGGGGGGTGCGAGGAGGATACAAGGGGGGCGTGAAGTCATCTGCTAAAAAATATTTGTTTAATTAGGATAATAAAATAATTCAAAGAACAATATCTGCCATTATATACATGCAAAGTATAATTATAGCAGTCACTCAAACCCATTTTCTATTAAGCTAGTTCTCATTACACGTTTTGGACACATCACCGATACCAACCACACTGAAGCTACTGAGGGACTCGTCACACACTCCCAATACTCCAACCCATCAACCCGAGCACATATTCACCTTGTCCATGGTAGGGATTTATTTCACTCTTCAATTCTGGATCACATACCTTTCTTTAAGTTATTAAACTTTATTCAATATAATCAGTGAGCAATGAGATAATTTTTCCACAAGAAATTTTTGTGATTGCTTTCCTGTTCATACTTACTCATACAATCCATATGTGATTATGGAGTGTTATTGTGATTTCATATGTGATATTACAATGGCTGTTCTGCTGCATATAATTGAGTCAATGTTTTCAGCACGTTCTTACATCATATCTGAAATGTTTGTTTGTGTGTATCGATGGTTGTTGTGTCATTAGTGCGGGTCAACTGAAATTGCATGTGTGTTTGTGTGTAGTATATGATATGGTGAACGGGGACGATAGGGGTGCGTATGAGTGACATTGTAACCTTGACGATTTGCAAGGGTAGAACGATGCAGTATGGAATGTCTTGTTGATTGTGTGAAGTAATTGTGATCAAAAATGTGAGAGGTGAATAATATGCGGTGAGTTTTGTATCCCAGTTTGAATGTATGTGGTGAAGTGTGTGCGTTGAATTGAGTATAGGTGGCGAATTAAGTGTGTGTGACAAATTAAGTGTACTGCATATCTTAGCATTTTCGTGCGTGTAGTTTTACTCCGTTTGCTTCTTCTCATTGTATTTTCTGCTCTTGTTCTCATTGTCATTATTGTTAAGATATAAACCATGTGGGGTGCTGAATATTTGTGGTATATTACAGATTTATGATTTCCCGTTGTGTGATCTATGTTATATGAATGTGTGGTGTGGTGCATGCCAATGTGGTACTATGTTACATGACTATTTAGTTGCTCCTTGGTGCAGTTTATAAATTTGTTGCTATTTTCACTTTGCAGAAATGTCTGGAGCAAAGAAAAGAAAGTATTCAGATGAATATATCAAGCATGGCTTCACTGTTACAGAGAGGAATGGAATTCATCTCCCTCAGTGTGTCATATGCCATGCGGTCCTCAGCAATGACGCCTTAAGACCTGGTCGTCTGGAGTGAAATTTAATAACAAAGCATTAAAAGAAAAGCCAAAGGAGTTCTTCATAGCCAAACTGCATGCGCTGAATCATATGAAGCTGGACTCAAGCAGTGTTTTTCATCAAGAAACGTGGAAACTGGTGGAAGCATCTTACGAGCTGTCACTACTTATTGCAAAAGCAAAGAAGCCTCACTCTGTGGGGGAGACTCTTGTAAAATCCTGCCTTTTGAGTGCTGCAAATACTGTGCTTGGGGAAGAAAGCCAAAGAAAGTTATCAAAGATTTCCTTATCAGATAACACAGTGAAGTATCGCATTGATGAACTTTCAGAAGACAAAAGAACAAGTTTTGGACAAAATAAAAGCGTCTCGCTTCTTTGCAATACAGTGCGATGAAACTACTGATGTTGCTCACCTCTGCCAGCTGCTTGGTTAATGAGTTTTTCCAAGAGTATGGTCTTTCATGGGAAAAAGTAGTCAGTGTTTGTACTGATGGTGCCCCAGCAATGATTGGATATGGCTCTGGATTTGTAAAGCTGGTGAAAGAAAAAAATCCTGCTGTAACTGGGACTCATTGTGTTATCCACAGACAATCATTAGCAAGCAACTCTGCCAGGTAATCTACACATTTCACGGAATTTGGCAATAAAAGTGGTGAATTTTTGTAAAGCATAGCTCTTTGAATTCTAGGCTTTTTGCAGCTCTTTGCTCAGATCTGAGCACTGATTCCAAGACTCTCCTGTTTCACACGGAGGTCTGCTGGCTTTCCAAGGGAAACATGCTGAGGCTAAGGCCCCACCGAATCCGTCGCAGCGCGTCACGTGCGTCCAACACGGCTATCCGTCTATGAGCATGTCCGTCTTCTGCGAGAGTGGCCCAACCATACAAACGAGAGATGGTTACAAAACAGACAGTTCAAACTTCAGCAGCACTTCCCATCATGAAGGGAACGCGCGAGGTTTTGCTCTGACTCGTTGTTCTCAACCAAATTAGAGGCGTTGAACAGTAAGTAGGGAAATCTGGACTCATGACATAAATTGAGAAAGAGGAAAGGGTGGAGAATATGCAACACTTTCATGAGTTACGACAGCGTCCGGACAAGTTTTTTTAAATATTGTCGGATGCCGCCAAAAACCTTTGACTTAATTCACGAATATCAATTACAGAAGATCAGTATCAACGTAAGAAACTTGTAGTAACTCTGAGGGAAGGATTACTGAATTCAAAATTTGTAAAGTTGTACTTTATTTTATTTAATACAGAAATTAAGATACGTAGATTGTGTGTGTGTGTAAACTGAACACTTTGATACAGTAACTTCTGAAACAAAGGTATTTATATAAATGTATCCATTAGAATATAATAAAAAAACAATATAAATCCTTTATCATAACCACAAATCATCACATTTGATTATAACTCAAAGTTGGGCAGGTGGTTCAAATGCAGGTTGTTGTAGGTCTACCTCAATTTCTCTGTTCATGTGGACCCCAGTCCGGCAACGCACTTGATGCCACACATGCTCATGTGCCGTGTGAGGCCACTAATTCTTTAACTATGACAGTTGATCGAAACGCACAAAATGCTGAGCCGTGTTGGACGCACGTGACGCGCCGCGACGGATTCGGTGGGGCCTTAGCCTGAGTCGTCTTTACGAGCTCAAGGATGAAGTGGAAATTTTCTTGCAGAAGCAGAAACAAGACAAACTGTATGAAGCATTCAGAGAGGAAGACTTTCAGCTTTCATTAGCATACCTTGTGGACTCTTTTGAGGCTATCAACAACCTCAATTTGAAGTTACAAGAAGAAACACAAAACATCATTGCACATTCTGATGTAATCAGAGCTTTCATCGAAAAAATTCACCTTTGGAAACGAAAAGTACAAGTTGGGAACTTTTCATCGTTTTCACATCTGAATGAGCTCTTATCTGAGAAGAGAAAACTTGAGCAGTATGACTTGACAAAAGAGGTTTTATCACATCTGGATTCCCTTGCTGAGGAATTTAGGCACTATTTTCCAGATGTCACAATGGGGAATTCTCTTTGGACATTGGTGCAGAATCCATTTAACACTGATGTTTAGTTGTTACTGGAATCACTGCAAGAGGAAGCCATCGATTTGAAATGTGACTCGAGCGCGAAAAGGGACTTTGAAACAATGAAGTTAGAAGAGTTTTGGGTGAAATATCTCCCCATGTACCCAAAAGTAGGTGAAGAAGCACTTCGAGTGATTCTTCCTTTTCTTCTACTTATCTTTGTGAAGCAGGGTTTTCAGCTCTTGTTGTCCTGAAAACAAAACAGCGCAACCGACTTGATGTAGAAAATGACTTTTGTTGTGCACTGTCATCCTTCAACCCTAGAATTTATAATCTTGTGAGGAAAAAGCAGCAGCATCAATCTCACTAAATTAGTTCATACATTGTGCCTTAGTCTCATGAGTCTTTCCAAATATTATATGCCATGTTTTCAAATTATCTATTCTTTAAATTGCAAGTCAATTTTGCCAATTTGCTAATGCTCAAACTTTTTTTTCGCTCCCTTTGAACCAAATGTTTCGCTTTAGGTTACTTAGAGAAATGTTTCTGGAATGTACTATTATTTGTTTGAGTAGCTTTCATTATTAAAATTAAATACAAACAGAAATCTGTTTTCCTGAACAATGCTAAGAAATAAATGCAAGAATCATTTCACATGAACAAAAGAGGGAGTGGGGGCATGCGGGTCTACTGGAAGCAAAAAGGGGGTGTCAGGTAAGATAGTTTGGGAACCACTGACATAGAGGGATACATTGATCCTGAGAAGGTGAAGCCATCTGCCAAGAGGTGAGAGCACCCAAGAAGAGACCTGTCGGTCTGTGAACAGGCCAAAGTACAAAGCCTGAAACTGGAATACCTTAACCTAAAATACAAACTGCATTAAGTTTCTGGAAGCTGGATGGATGGGGACATAGAAATAAGTATCCTGCATGTCCAGGTGACCATCCAGTTGCCCTGATGGAGAGAGGACATGACTGAGCGGTTCGTCTTCATATGAAACTTTATTTTCATAACAAACAGATTCAAGGCACTGACATCCAGAATGGGACTCCAGCCCCCCAATGACTTGGGAACTACGAAGAGTGTGTTGTAGAAAACTCCATGGTCTGGTCTACTACTTCCTCTATTGCCCCTTTTCAAATCAGGGACTCGACTTCTTGAGACGGCAAAAAACCTGGCGACTTGGACAAGGGAGGCTTCTCTCTGAAAGGAATGGAGTAGACCCTTCTTACAACTTGGACAACCCAAGGTTCTGCCCCTCTTCAGCTCCATTCCTCCCAAAAGAAGTGAAGTCTTCTCCAACAGGGGTGCAAAGGACAGGATTCTCACTTGCTTGCTGGCTTGAATGTAGATTTCTTGATGGACCTCGAGAGGGGGGACACAGGTTAGTCCAAGGTCTAGCTGGAGGCCAAGATCTTCCTCCCAGAGAAGGCTGGGGCTGCAGAAGGGAGAAAGGCTCGATGGCTGCTGAAGAAGCTTCCTTCGGGCGTTTAGTGGACTGTGCCAGAAGATCGTGTGACTTCTTCAGTAAAGCTGGCAAAACTAGAGAAGTCTCCTTGAGAGGAGGCAAAACTCCAAAGGAAGGAACCTCTCCAGTGGCAAAGAAGTGATATCTCCTCTTCAAGAGCTTAGAAGGAGGGAAAGAAAAGTTGCCTTAGCTTGCTCCCTCTTGGATTCTAACCACTCATCCACCTCTCAAAGAACTCTCTTCGAGAAAGGGGAAAGGAGTAACTAAGTCAAAAAAAAAAAAAAAAAAAATCTAAGAGGGCTCAAATGAGCTAAGAAGGAGCTATGTCATGTTCAACTTCTTCCTCATCAGACTAGACAGGGGACAATGAGGCCTCCTCACTCTTGGAAACTGGACTTCTGTTTCAAATTTCTCATCAGAACTTGAAGTTGGCGATGAATTAGTGCTAAAGATGGATCCTCCTGAGCAGACGAATATGAAAGAGGAGACGGCGGTGCTGAGGGCACCAAATTTTGCACTGAGCAGGAGGGGGAGACTGCGACATTGCAGCTGGCGCCAAGCGCCTATGAGGAGACTGGCACTTGGGAGCAAGAGACCAATTACAGGGAATGTCTGAGTTCTTTAGAACCAACATTGGGCGCTCGAAAGACCCAAGACTCTGGACTGTCCCACGAAGAATGACGAGAACTCACTGAATAAGCAGGAGGAGGTGGAACAGAAATACTGTAAGAGGGACAACGACTAACACTGATCTCCTTATACTTCTTGAGAGGAGGAGAGCTGTTTGCAACAGAAATGTGCTTCTTCATAGGTCGCGAGATAATCAGATAGAGACATTGGCGGTTCTTGTCAGAAGACACACATCCAAGTCTGAAGACATATGCACAGCACTAACTGAGATGCCTTTCCATTAGCTCTCTGTTGCAGCCTGAGAACACACAACAGGCTCAACGAAGGGGGCGACTGCCTGTGGGCAAACCCCTCCAACATCCCTTGGACCTCCGGTATGTCGTCTCCCCAGTGCAAGGGAGCGACACAGGGACCTTTGTCTAGAAGCACTGGTGGGATGAATAGCCATTCTCTTCAGGCAGAACCTAACACTTTGCACTGTACTAACACTGGTCGTTTTCTCAACAAAAGCTCTGAAAGACATAGGACATATCTAACTCCATAACAGAGTTGGCTACAAAAAAATACAAATTCCTATCAAACCTTGATTCAAGACTGGCTATGAGGTCAAGATTGGAAGCATGGGAACCTGGTAAAGGAGTATGGGGTAATGAAGTATGAGGGCTAAGAATGGGAGATACAGTACAGCAGGGATAAGAGAAGACACAGCGCTACCCTCTACCACTGCAGGCAAAGGGATAGCCTCAAAACCAGCCTTATTTTCCGCTCTAAGGGCCACCTTCCTCATTATATCCCTATCTAGCTTTTCTGAATAAGGTTTTAAAATCTTCCATTGCTGATCATTCCACCCTTGACATCTTGAGCAAGTAAGGTCTCTGTTACACTCCTGCCCCAACAATTTAGTACACTGAGTGTGAGTGTCATAAGTAAGCTTAATCTGTGAGTGTCATAAGTAAGCTCAAATAACCTAGTCTTACAACCTTCAGTGCAATACTGAATACCTAAAGAACTAGAGTTTGACATTGTGATAAAACAGCAATAAAGTTAACCTCAGCTAACAGAATTAACTAACATATGCCCCACTAAATTAATACCTCACCAAAAATATTGGACCAACAACCCAAAAGATGAAGATGATTGCACAAAACCACTGATGTTAGTTGGGAGCCAGCAGAAAACGAATTGAAGCTCTCTGCTGGCTCGTACCTGGCAATCCAAAAAGTGGGCAGGTTCTGTTCACCTACCACAAGCAATGATAGCGCCACCATGAAAAAAGGGATTTTGACGTATGAAAAATCTATTTCTGGGTGAGGAAGCCGTGTCGCCCAGTGAAATACGTTCCTTTAGCGCTATTTCTAAGGTAAAATATTGCTATAATACCAGAGAACTGCTAAATTGGACATGCCAGAATATTCTGACTCGCTCACCTTTATTAAAAGGTGTCGGTATGAATCTGGGGCGAGTGAAAAACACTACCACAGCAGCCTCTCCAATTAGCCTTTTCCACATCAAAACCCTTTAGAAAAGGGGAGCCGTGCTACGGCTCACTTCCTGCTACCGCGTAGGTAGCGTCAGTGACATCATACCTGCAGATAGCATTCTAACTTGGTGACTAAGAAGGGTGGGAAAGATAGGGTGGGATTTCACTGGGCGACACAGGCTTCCTCGCCCAGAAATAGATTTTTCCTACGTCAAAATCCCTTTTCTGGGCTCGGCCGTGTTGCTCCGTGAAATTGTACCAGAGAAAACACCAAGCTATAGACATATAAGTAAATTACAATAGAAAAAATAATAAAGGGTTGAAAATGAAAAACAACTAAAATATGAAAATATAATAAACTACAATATACATAATACAAAAAATATCACAGCCTTAATATACATCATATTTTAAGGCTAATAATTTATATAAAATAAAATTCATTTACAAATAATACAGATTTTAATTGTAATACAATAACAATATGTACAAATACAACTTAGATTCTAAATATGAACACCATTAGAATTGGCTGAGGTAGCTTAGTTAGATTGTTAATGAGGCTGGCAGAAAGGAAATGAGGAATAAATAAAGCCACTGCAGATTGCTCATGCTGTAGCAGGGGACACTGGTCTGCCCACTGCTACTGTCGGGTATTTAAGAGCCTCCAAGGACTTAAGGTAATGACGTTTAAAAACTGAGGGGGACTTCCAACCAGTGTACTTTTTAAGATCATCAAAACTCATATACTTGAAAAAGTTAATAGATGTTGCTATAGCCCGGATGTCATGTACCTTCCGAAATGACCCTGGATTAGCTTTCTTGATAAAATGCAAAATTTGTTGTCTGTATCCGAAGCTAGCTTAAGTACATCGTTAAGAAACCATGACACCGTCGACGGTCTCTGTACAGGCCGAAGACGCGCACATGCCCTCGGTATAGACGTGAAGTAAGACTCAGTTAAATTGATACCAAATCCGATCTGGAAAATCTTTTTCAAGGCTGATTTCGTTGTTGTTATTGTGCTAGCAGCCAAACCTTGTTCAAATAAATTCCTGAAGAAGGTGATAGCTACATTAACTGTCATGTTTTGGATATTGGACGCGTTGAGGAATGCCGCCAATTTCTTTACTGCTGAATCATACTGACGGAGTGTTGATTCCCTTTTGTCTGACTCCAAGAATGAAATGTTCTCTGGGTCTATGTCCTCACCCCTCTGTCCTGCAAACTTCATGAAATCCATAAAGTTAGGGTTTTGTGAAGACCTGAGGAATCGAACACAGTCTTCGTTTGTACTTGTTGTGACAAGTTCGAGTTCGGAAGAGGGTGAGGACAGAGACCTAATTCTAGGAGAAGAGGGAACCAGTTGCTCTTCGGCCAATGTGGTGCTATGAGTGCCACTTGACCCGTGAATGACCTCAACTTGTTCAGAACCTTCAGGAGAAGGTTCACTGGAGGAAACAAGTAAATTTTCTGCCACTGGTTCCAATCTATGGTCAGAGCGTCTGTAGTGTAGGCCAGAGGGTCCAGGTTGGGGGCCACGTAACATGGGAGTTTGTGGTTCGCCTCCGTAGCAAACAGATCCACTTCCAGACCCGGTACTATGCTGCAAACCCTCTAGGATGATTTCCAGTCCAGTGACCACTCTGATTCCAGTGGAACTGAGCAAGAAAGTGCGTCCGCTACTACGTTCTGAACTCCTGCCAGGTGAGTAGCTGATAGATGCCAGGTGTTCTTGGCTGCTAGAGAAAAGATTGCTATCATTACGTGGTTCACATGGCTTGATTTTGAACCGCCTCTGTTTATGCAGTGCACTACTACTGCACTGTCGAGCATCAACCTGATATGTGTCCTCTTTGGCGGGCGAAGTTTCCTCAGCGTAAGAAACACAGCCATAGCCTCCAAGACGTTGATGTGGAGCTTCTGGAACTGAGTCGACCACGTCCCCTGAACCTTCTCGTACTGCGAGTATCCCCCCCAACCCGTCAGTGACGCATCCGTGTGCACCACTAAGGACGGGGGAGGAAACTGCAGCGGAATTTCCTTCGCCAAGTTTGCTGCCTACTACCAAGGCCGAAGACGTTTCTTCAGAATCGCTGGCATCGGAGCAAGCTTGTCCCGGAACCTTGCATTGGCCTTCGAACGCCAAACTCGATTGATATCCTTGAGCTTGGCCTTCAGCAGGACGTCTGTCACGGATGCAAACTGGAGAGAGCCTAAGATCCTCTCCTGGCTTCTCCTGGACGTCTTTTTGGATTTCAAGAATTGCCTTGTCGCCTTTGCAATCTCCTTTCTCTTTGCCGATGGAATGGAAAGAGTATGGGAATCCAAGTCCCATTGGATACCTAGCCACTGGAACCTTGACTCTGGAGTCAGGCGGGACTTGCCCCTGTTGATTTTGAACCCTAGGTGTTCTAGGAAAGTCATGACCTTTTCCATGGCTTTCATACACTTGTCCTTGTCCATCTCCCACACAAGCCAATCGTCCAGATACGCTACTACCATTATACCCTGAGACCTTAGCTCCTGCACCACTGACTCCGCTAGCTTCGTAAAAATCCTTGGGGCTATATTGAGCCCGAAGGGCATTACTTTGAAGGAGAAGGCTTCCTTCCCTAATTTGAAGCCTAGGAACAGACGGAAGTGCCGAGCTATCGGGACATGATAGTAGGCGTCTGTAAGATCTATAGAGGTGGTGACGGCCCCACGGGGAATTAAGGTCCGCACCTGAGAGATGGTCAGCATTTTGAACTTGTCGCAACGAATGTACAAGTTTAAACGGGACAAGTCTAAGATCACCCTTCTCTTGTCGGTGCCTTTCTTCGGAACACTGAACAAGCGTCCCTGGAACTTCAAATTCCTGGTCCTCAACACTGCTCCCTTTTGGAGAAGGTCCTGGGAGTAGTTTACCAACTCCTGTGTTGGCTCCTGATAGAAGGTGTTGGGTGGAGGAGGACCTTCGATCCAACTCCAGCCTAGGCCTCTGGATACTATGCTTTTTGCCCAATTGCTGAACCCCCAGCGATGACGAAAGTGGTACAGCCTGCCTCCTACCTGTGAATCCTCATTGAGAGGATGAGGGTCTTGTCCCCCTTCCTGTCCTTGTACCTCTAGCTCGGCCGGAGGCTCTAGTTCCGCCACATTGGCGAAAGGAACCTCTTGCTCTGCCACCTCTCCCAAACCTGTTAAAAGGCTGAAATTCCTGACTCTCATAGGTTGGGTTAAAGGCAGGCGACACCGCATACGGGGTTGGAGCTTGCTGGTTAGGAGATGAAGCAAACAGAACCAATTGATGCTGAGGCTGTGCCTTGGCGGTCGAAGGCTGTGGTACTTGCTGTACTGGTACAGTCTGGACTAAACCTTGTTGTTGAGGTGCCTGGAAAGATTGGAATCTCCTTTGTTTCTTCCTTGGCTTCGAACCCGAGGAGGAGGACTCTGGTTTCCTTTTATATGGAATACCCCAGCGTAACCTGATGCTTTGGTTCAGGCGTGCTGCCTCATGCTGAACCTTGTTGACCACTGAGGGCGGGAACAGATCTGCGCCTCAAATTGAAGAAGCCAGAAGCTTGTTCGGTTCATGCCTAATTGTAGCTTCGGATAGGACATGCTTCCTGCAATTTCTCCTAGCTACCGCAAAATCATACAGATCGCATTGCATGCTCAACAGTAATGACTTTGCGATAACCTTAAACAGTGGCTCCTGTGCGTACTCAAGAGCCGCCGTCTCGGTCATCACTAATGAGTTAAGAGACCTTGCAAGACGTGACCTAGCATCGAACTCTGTTTGAATCAGAGCATTCGACACCCTAGGAAGGCGTTCACTGAACATAGTGATTGCACAATCCGGCTTAAGCTTCCCCACAGTTCCACTCTTCCAAACTGCGAACCCATGCCTGTTGGGCCTGGTCCCTGGAAAGGATGACTGTTTCCTTCGGAACCTTATCCTCCCTAACAAGAGCAGCCTCCATAAGCCGAACATAGCCAATGAAAGGGGGCTGCAAGCCTGCGGGGAAGAACTCGAAATCCTCGAGTCTCTGGGTACCGCAGCCTTCTATTGTTAACATCCCAATGATGAACGGAGCGAAGTTCGCTACCCTCCAAGGGTTACTAGGATGAAAGGGAGGGAGAGTGGAACCGTCCGGCATACTCTGGCCTTGCACTAGATTACTAGGATGGGCCGAACCTGCTGCACCCTGCTGAAGACCTGCAATTAGAGACTCCTGAGTACCCAGTCTCTTAACCCTTAAACGCCGAAGCGGTAAAATAAAAATTGTCTTCCGTGTGCCGGAGGTGTTTCGGAGTGAGCGCGGAAGCGGAAAAATATTTTTTTCAAAAAAATCACAGCGCGCTTAGTTTTCAAGATTAAGAGTTCATTTTTGGCTCCTTTTTTTTATCATTGGCTGAAGTTTAGTATGCAACCATCTGAAATGAAAAAAATTATCATTATCATATATAAATAATGCGATATATGATAGCGCAAAAACGAAATTTCATATATAATTGTATTCAAATCGCGCTGTGCGCAAAACGGTTAAAGGTAACAAGTTACTTTTTTTTCATTGTAATGTACACTAAATTGCGATCATTTTGGTATATAACACATTGTAAAACGATCAAAGCAACACAGAGAAAATATTATCACAAAATAATGCATGAATTCGTAACGCGAGGACGTAAACAAATATTTTTTTCAAAAATTCACCATAAATCTAAATATTGTCCTAGAGACTTCCAATTTCTTTCAAAATGAATACAAATGATTGAATATTACTATACTGTAAGAGTATTAGCTTACAATTGCAGTTTTCGACCATATCTGACGAGTTAAAGTTGACCAAATGTCGAATTTTTTTATATATTTTTTTATATGCAATTATTTCGGAAATAAGAAAAGCTACAACCTTCAAATATTTTTCGTTTTATTCTACATGAAATTGCGCACATTTTCATATAAAACTCTATGAAATGCCTAATATGAAACGGAGCAAATATTCCGAGAATGGGATGTACGCACTTCGGAGATTTGTGGCGGAGAATCCGCGAGCGGAGGGAAGGAAAGTTTTTTTTTTAAATTCACCATAAATCTAAATATTGTGCTAGAGACTTCGAATTTGTTTCAAGATGAAGATAAATGACTGAATATTACTAGACTGTAAGAGTTTTAGCTTACAATTGCGTTTTTCAACCATTTCGGTAGAGTCAAAGTTGACCGAACGTGGTTTATTTTCTATTTATCGTGATTTATATGCAAATATTTCGAAAATGAGGAAAGCTACAACCTTCAATTATTTTTAGTTGTATTCTACATGAAATTGCGCACTTTTTCATATATAAAACTTTATGAAACGGCTAATTTAAAATGGTGCAAACATTACCACAATCGCATGTATGATTTTTTCGGAAGAGTTACCGCGCGGACGTTAAGAAAATGTTATTTTTTCATAAATTCACCATAAATTGAAATATTGTGCTAGAGACTTCCAATTTGTTGCAAAATGAAGGTAAATGCTTGAATATTACTAGAATATAAGCGTTTTAGCTTACAATTGCGTTTTTTGACCATTTCGGTAGAGTCAAAGTTGACCGAAGGTTGAAAATTTGTCACTTATCATTTTTTATATGAAAATATTTCAAAATTGATAAAAGCTACAACCATTGGTTGTTTTTAGTTGTATTGTGCATGAAATTGCGCACATTTCCATATATAAAACTTTATGTAACGGCTAATTTTAAAATGGTGCAAACATTAGCACAATCGCATGTATGATTTTTTTCGGAAGAGTTACCGTGCGGACGTAAGGAAAAAGTTTTTTCATAAATTCACCATAAATCGAAATATTGTGCTAGAGACTTCCAATTAGTTGCAAAATTAAGGTAAATGATTGAATATTACTAAAATATAAGAGTTTTAGCTTACAATTACGTTTTTCGACCATTTCGGTAGAGTCAAAAATGACCGAAGGTTGAAATTTTGGCACTTATCGTTATTTATATGAAAATATTTCAAAACTGATAAAAGCTACAATCATGAGTATTTTTTAGTTGTATTCTACATAAAAATGCGCACATTTTCATATATATAATACTCCATGTAACGGCTAATTTGAAATGGTACAAAAATTATGTCAAAGTGACAAAATAATTTCAGAGATGTGTCACAGATACTTTTTAGTGCGGCAAGAAAGAAATTCGCGCTTGCACGCCTGCGTAAAGATTGTAAACAAAACAACACCTTGATCCGTGAACTCCCAGCATCCCCCAAGGCGCGTGATTCAAGAGTTTTCGGCTGGTAGGCCTATAAGTATTTTTCCGCGAATTTTAAAAAAACTTTTCTATGTCGACGTAAAATATGTCCAGTCGGCACCCGAGAGACAAAAAATGTCAACGTAAAATATGTCCAGTCAGCGTTTAAGGGTTAATCACCTCCTCAAACCTTGCCGTAACTGTATCGACCAAAGTTCCTAGGCTATTGACCTGTTTTAATGTATTCGTATTGAACAGATCCTGCCCAGCGGGAGAGGAATCCCCCTTCTCCTTTGGTACCTTATGAGGTATCAGGCCCTTAGAAGTTGATGGTAAGGGGCTCGAAGGGGAATGGTAAGATTTCCCCTCCTGTGACCTTGGTTTTGAGGACTTTGACAGGGACTTCTGTCTGGGTTTAGTACCTCCGGTATGGGATGCCGGAACACTTTTAGGAAGGTTGTCATATGATGCTTTTGGTACTGAAGCTCTTTTTTGCAGTGTTTTTGACTGAAGTTTCTTTACTTTAGGTATCACCGAGGAGGGTTTCGACCTAGAAGGAGGCAATCCCCCGGTGAAACCTTGAAATTATTTAGAAGAAGAAAGAGTGGAAGAGTTAGACGTACTCAAGGAATAACCCTGAGGACTTAGAAGGCTAGCCTCATCAACGCTCTTACCAATACCCATATCCGGTGTAATGGGCACATCTTCTGTAACCAGAAGTGGCACTCCTTCCAACACAAGCTTCGGTAACTCCTCGTCTTGTTGAGATACCAGTTCCTGAATAGTATCAACTATTGGAGCTGCAACGTTTGGGTCCACGTAGGCGGTATGTTTTCCTCCCGGGAAGATAAAAGCCGCCATGTCCTGGGAAAGGATGTAAGGCTTCGCCTTTCCAATGTTCCGGCCAAAGCCTCCTACCCAAACCTTGAGGGTGGAGAGAGCAGCATCTCTTGCAGACTGATCCGCCTGTAAGAAACGAAATATGTTATCTTGAACTTAACTTACTATACTATCGGATACGATAGGGCTATAAGTTCAGTAAGATACCATACTATCACAAAGACCACATTAAAGGTAGAAGCACAGGGAACGGGTAACTTACCGAAGAAGTTACCCGATCTACCATCTCGTAGCAAGCAAAACAGTTCTCGTGATGCCACACTACGGAGTTCTCTATCAGCACAGCGCAGGGGCATGGACCCGGCAAACGTCGTGCCCGCAAGGATCCTGGAGGACGGCATTACAGCCGGCAACCAGACATTGGGTGGCCTGTAAATGTAATGATACATGAGTATCGCTATGTAATAAGATATGAAACGCTCAAGGTAACATGATATTGTGCTGGAGTGACCCGGACTAAAGAAACATATCCATCCCGGGAACTCGTGCTAAGAGCATATTAATCAACCCGGAACCGTAGTAGCCGGGAGGACAATACATTCCGGGTATTCCGGAACCTCCTAATGAAGCTACCCGATCAGGGGGAATGAAATACAAAGGCACTAGCAATGGGCTATCCCGGGCGGCAATAAACCCGGGGGTTCAATGTATGTAATTAAACAAAACAATAAGTAAAAATGAAAATAAAAAACTATTATCTCCGCCTACGGAGGTACAACCTCCCGAAAACAAAACCCTTGACGATTGCCGGTGAGGCCGGAATGCAAACCCGCCATATGCAGGGAGGGAATGTCTAAGGCGGGAGGGTGAACACACTCAGAGAGGCAAGAGGAGCCGAGCGCGCCCGGACTACCACCAACTCCGAAGTAAGGTCGGCTGAGAAGCGACACCCACCGACCTAAGGCCTGAGAGGCCCTCCTCCACACCCCCCTGCAGGGACTCGGGTCGGTCGTCAGCGACAACCTGAGCGAGAGAAGCACCCACCTTGTGGGGGCCCCGAGCGGAGGGGGGGAAAGGCAGGTCGGGAGTGGTGACGATCACGTGACCCAGCGGCTCCCCGCGGTTACTGGACCACGAGGAAGGCGCAGGGGAAACCTACGTAGTAGGCTAGCCGACACGAACACCCAAAGAAAAACATACACAAATAAATAATAAATACTTATAACTAATGTAAAATCACGCTCTAACACAGGGGAAGGGAAAAAAGAATAGATGGGAAGAGAAATGAACATCAATTCACCTAACAACCAGGCAGGACCACCCGATAAGGATGGCCCTAACCAGGACAATACCAGAACTGGCCTATTGCCGTAACGATACAAACAAAACCGTAGGGCAGACGGCCAGGGTAGGCATGATAACGAAAACAAACAAAATAAAATCATAATGAAATGCAGTAAAACTATAACGGTGGGTACCCGATGAGGCACGAAACAAAGACACGTACGCGAAAGGAAACCCCCTTGCTAAATCATGAAAAAAACAAAAACAACAAACATAAAACATATACACGATCGACAAAACTGCCATCCAAGAAAAGGAAATAAAGTGTACTGATATACTACTCGGTTCACGAAGTATGGAAGACCACCCGAAACCGAAACAACACAAAGGGGAATGCCGTAATGGCGGCGCGCAGCCGCCTCAGCGAAGGCGACGCTAAACAAAACCCTAAATAAAAGGACCTCGAAGGTCAAAATCACTCCCTAAATAGTGTTGAACAAAAAACCAGTACAGGCGGTCCCCGGGTTACGACGGTTCCGGCTTACGACGTTCCGAGGTTACGACGCTTTTTCTTAAATATTCAATGGAAAAATCTGTCCTGGGTTACGACTCTTGTTCCGAGGTTACGACGCTGGCGCTTCCGACGCTCCGAGTTAACGACGCTTTTAAAAAACGCATACTATGATAAAAATCCTTTATAGTTTAGCACAGTATATTAATAAAAATAAGTTTCTGGTTAGATTACAACAAAAATTTTGAGGTTATGATGATTTTCGACACTTTTTATGTAGTATTTTTCTATGTTTTTTAGTGACGCCTCATATGCGGAACTAGTTTCCGAGCGAATGAATACATACTAGCTTGCGGTGTGCAAAGTTTACATATAACAGTCCAAAAGCTCAAATAATGAAAAAATCATTGCTTGTTTCCAGTAATAATAACAAAACGAAGTTTCTGGTTAGATTACAACGCAAATTCCAAGTATCCAAAGAGAGACATTATCCAGTAATTTGATCAGAGAGAGAGGAGAGAGAAGAGAGATAGAGAGAGAGGGAAGAGAGGAGACAGAGAGAGGAGAGAGAGAGAGAGAGAGAGAGAGAGAGAGAGAGGCATCTTCCAACGCTCCGAGTTAAGGACAGAGAAGTGTTCGTTTCATTAAACGGCCTCTGACTCATGCCAGTAAATGTTTTGTTGATACTAAATAATAATATAAGCCTATTTTAAAGATACGTTTACTTTAATTAGTCTATATGATACGTAAATAGTAATCAACTGTTCTTGTAGCCCTCAAGATTTGGCAAAATCGAAGTATCCAAAGAGAGACATTATCCAGTAACTGGAACCTTGACATACGAATTTAATTTGTTCCGTTACCATCGTCGTATATCAAAACAGTTGTATCTCAAAGCATTTTTTCCCATTAAAAATAATGTAATATGTATTAATCCGTTCTAGCGCTATGAAACCACACCTAAACACAGCTAAATTACATATAATATACACAATTTATACACAAATAAACGAGTAATAACACACACAATGATAAAATAACATAGCAATGTGATAAATGATAATAAATGTTAATAAAATCAATTAAAAAAAAGAAAGGAATTTTACTTACCACAACGAAAGATGACGTGAGGCCAGCAGGGGGAGGAGGTAGGGAAGGGTGGCAGGGAACGATTTGTTCTCTTTTTATTTACGTATGTACACTAATAACTACGTAATAAACACAAATTAAATAACATTGCTAAACTAATTTTTTTTTTTTTTTAATCAGTTCGTAGTTTAGAAATAATGGTGATGCCTTTGGAAGGTTTTTATAGCTTCCTTCTGCTTGATGATCGTGGATATTGTAGAAGGATTTCGACCATACTCGTTTGCCAAATCGACGATACGAACGCCACGTTCATGCTTTGCTATAATTTCATGTTTTGCTTCCATCGAAATCATTTTCTTGGGTTTTTTCTTATCACCTGCTTTGTCTTTAGCTTTGAGACCCATGGTTAATAATAAAATAGACAAAATAACACGAAAAATAGGCGCAAATACAACGAACTAAACAACGACGTGTTAACATGCAGCACCAACAAACAAACAGACTGAACGCCATTTATCGGTCGCCTATACAACTAACACTCATCGCAAAATCGTATCTCAAATATTTTGTTGTATATCAAAGCTTATATTTTCGCAAATTTTCTGTTGTATCTCAAAACATTCGTATATTAGAGCAATCGTATGTCAAGGTTCCAGTGTAATTTGATCAGAGAGAGAGAGAGAGAGACGCCTTGGCAACAAAGGTCTCGGGGATTGACGTAACGATTATTTTCTGAGCAGATAGGACAGAGAAGTGTTCGTTTCATTAAACAGCCTCTGACTCATGGCAGGAAATGTTTTGTTGATACTAATATATAAGCCTATTTAAAGATACGTTTACTTTAATTAGTCTATATGATACATAAATAGTAATCAGCTGTTCTTGTAGCCCTCAAGATTTGGCAAAATCACTCCAGGTTGTACATAAAACTTCAAGAATGTAGAGTCACCAGAGGATTACAATAGTTTTTACCTTCAAGAACCAGCATTCTTTTATGAAAATAACTCCAGGTTGTACATAAAACTACAGGAAACAACATGTAGTGTAACCAAAGGATTACAAGTAAGGTTTTTATAACTTTTTATTAGTTAAGACATATTTCCAAGCGTCGTTCCGGCTTACGACGATTTTCGGCTTACGACGCGTCTCAAGAACAGAACCCCCGTCGTAACCCGGGGACTGCCTGTACTTAACTTGGATGTAGAAGCAGATTGACGATCCATAACTTAAAAACACAAGCCAAAAATGCAGAGAATATTAGAGCGCAAAAATTACGTGCGTCTCTCCAAATGGCTATCAAAGGAATGACGTCACTGACGCTACCTACGCGGTAGCAGGAAGTGAGCCGTAGCACGGCTCTCCTTTTCTAAAAGGTTTTGATGTGGAAAAGGCTAATTGGAGAGGCTGCTGTGGTAGTGTTTTTCACTCGCCCCAGATTCATACCGACACCTTTTAATAAAGGTGAGCGAGTCAGAATATTCTGGCATGTCCAATTTAGCAGTTCTCTGGTATTATAGCAATATTTTACCTTAGAAATAGCGCTAAAGGAACGTATTTCACGGAGCGACACAGCCAAGCCCAGAAATGACATTTTTATAATAATATAAAGTTTCACTTATACTTACCCTGTGGTTACATATAGCTGTTGTCTTCTGACGTTACGACAGAATTTGAAATTCGCGGCAGCACTAATGGTTTGACAGGCGATCCCTCTACTCCCGCCCTCTACCGGGTACCAGGAACCATTCCAGCAATATGTCAGAAGTTTCATGCCTACCTGTCCATATGAGGGGAGGAGGGCGGGCTTCATTATGTAACCACCGGGTAAGTATAAGTGAAACTTTATATTATTATAAAAATGTCATTTTCACTTGTACAACTTCCCCGGTGGTTACATATAGCTGATTGACACATTTAGGTGGTGGGACAATGGCAGCTAAAATAACAACTGTTGGAATTATCCGAAGATATAGGCTCCTTACCTTTAAAGACTGCTGACTCAGTGGTTACTGCCTCTGTAGTCTGCTGGCCTTTATTGTACCGACAGGATATATGGATCCGTGTGCCGGACACAATAAGTACTTGTCGTTGAGGACGTGATAGAACGGACAAGACTATAATGCCCCTGCTCAGGGCGCAGTGCAAAGCACAAAAAACACAAAGAAACGAGGGATCACCACACCCGGTTAAAAAATACACCAAGACATTAAAAGACTGAAAGATACTACTCAAAAAACCCCATGTATCTTCAGACAACCTAAAAACAAAAAACCACAATCAATGCGAAAAGTTAGTGAGGATGGGAGTCATCCTTCTCTCCCTCACCCAATACCATGTCAGTCAAAACGAATGGCCCCAATGTACTGCAATTTTCATATGTGGTTTGCAAATCTGTCAGATAATGAGATGCGAAGATAGAATTGCTTCCCCAATATGCAGATTTAATAATGTCTTGTAAAGACAGGTTACGTCTAAACGCCATAGACGTAGCCACTGCTCTTATTTCATGAGCTTTGACTCTAATCACTTTGATATCTGAGTCCTGACATTGTTCGTGTGCCTCAGTAATCAAATTCCTTAAAAAGAAGAAGAGCGCATTTTTAGAAAGAGGACAAGAAGGATCTTTCAATGAGCACCATAGGTTATCACTCTTACCTCTTATACCTTTGGTTCTTTGCACATAATGTCTAAGTGCTCTCACTGGGCAGAGAAGACATTCAGGCTCATTAGGCCCCACTAGCTCCGAAATGTTCTTTATAGAGAAAGAAAGAGGCCAAGGATGGGAGGGATTTTCATTCTTAGCCAAAAAACCCAGCATTGATGAGCAAATGACATTTCCATTAGCAAACCCAACTCTCTTATCAATAGCATGGAGCTCACTGATCCTTCTAGCCGATGCTAAAGCACAAAGAAAAAGTCTTTCTAGTCAGATCTCTAAAAGAACTAGAGGAGATCGGTTCGAATTTGTCAGACATCAGCCATTTGAGAACTACATCCAGGTTCCAAGCTACTATTCTTGGCTACTATTCTTGACTCCTTTTTCTTGGTTGTATCAAAGGAACGAACCAGGTCTGAGAGGTCTTGATTATTAGAAATGTCTAATCCTCGATGTCTGAACATTGAAGACAACATAACTCTATAACCCATAATCGTCTGGGTAGAAAGCTTCCTAGTCTCATGAAGAAAAAGAAGGAAGTTAGCTAACTGAGCTATAGAGGTCTTAGAAGACGAAATTCCTTCTTCTTTGCACCAAGCTCTGAACTGGACCCACTTGGCTTGGTACATTTGATCAGAGGATTCTCTTCTGGGTCTAGCAATTGCTCTTGAAGCTCTCTTTGAAAATCCTCTCTTTCTGAGGAGATGCTCGACAGTCTGAAGGCGACTAGTCGAAGAGCGAACAAGTTGTGATGGAACCTCAGAAAGTGGGGCTGTCTGAGTAGATCTCTCCTTGACGGCAACTCACTCAGAAAGTCCGTCAACAGCTGTAGTAGGTCTGGAAATCATTCCCTGGCCGGCCAAAAAGGGGCTATCAGAGTCATCCTTACGTTCTGATGACCTCTGAACTTTGTCAGAACTAGTCTTAGCATCTTGAATGGAGGACAGGCGTAAAGATCTAGATTTGACCAGTCCAGAAGCATGGCATCCACTGCAAACGTCTCTTCGTATGGAACTGGGGAGCAATACAGTGGCAGACGAGCCGTCTTGTTCGTGGTGAAGAGATCCAAAAGAGGACATCCCCAAATTCCCCAAAGCTTCTTGCATATTTGAGGATGTAGAGTCCACTCTGTGGAGAGGACTTGTCCTCTCCTGCTGATGAAATGTCCCGCCTTTGACAAATTCTTCGAGCCTTGAATAAATCTTGTGCTCAAAACAACCTTGTTCTTTTTCGCCCAAATGAGCAGGTCTCTCGCTGCCTCGCACAGAGAGAACAAGTGGTGTTGTCTGCTTGAACCAGCACTACCTTCTCTCTTACCTCTGTCTGGAAGTACATTAGAGCAAAATGAATCGCCTTTGGCTCTTTCAGATTTATGTGCCAACTTTTCTGATGACTCTGCCAAAGTCCCGACACTTCCTTTTTCCCCAGAGTGGCTCCCCACCCTTTGTCTGATGCGTCTGACAAGAGCGTAAGGTTGGGGCTCAACTGGCTTAGAGACAAGCCCTCCTCTAGCCTTCCTTCTGACTTCCACCAAAGGAGGTCCTGCTTGATCCCTTCCGAGATGGGGAACACGAAGGAGTCTGGGAACTTCTTCCTTTGCCACTTCTGTTTCAAGTAAAATTGAAGTGGTCTCATGTTGAGCCTGCCCAGGCTTACAAATTGCTCTATCGAGGCCAATGTTCCTAACAGGCTCATACATTGTTTCGCCGAGTAAGTTTGTTTAAGGAGAAAATCGTCTATCTTGTTCAGGCAAGAGTCGATCCTTCGACGAGACAGAAAAGCCTGAAAAATGACAATTTGTCCAAAATTGCATTTTTCCTAACTATACAAACCTGAGGTCCTTTTACAATAGGAAGGTACTAGCGGCAGCTGGATAGGTCGTAAGCTTTCGAACAAGGGGTTCGGTAGTTAACTGCTTGTCCGACAGGCGCGCGCGCGCGACTGGGAGGTAAACAAATCACTTTTGCTTTTGGCCCAAGCAAAAACTGCAGAGTGAGGGGTGGCATGAGGTGGGACTATGTGTAAAAGGACCTCAGGTTTGTATAGTTAGGAAAAATGCAATTTTGGACAAATTGTCATTTGTTCCGACACGGCATACAAACCTTCGGTCCTTTTACAATAGGAAGACACTTCTTGGTGGGAGGAATCTGAGTCTTTTGTGAACAGACTGGTGTTCGCCCAACCTTGGAATGCCTCCCTGGTCGTAAGAGCGAGGGAGGGATCCAAGCCTCTGTCCGATTGATCGGGGTGTGCACCGCAGGATCAATGGTCAGACCTCTGGACCAAGTACTAAGAGAGAGGCAAGCGTATCTCTTCGTACCAGCAAACAAGAACAAGTTCCTATTTGCAAGAGGCAACATAAAGTTATGGTTTGTCTCTTGTTGGCATCCACTTCCCCCCACTTGCAGGAGGAAGTGGTGGATATTCGCTCCCATCCCTAGTGAAAGGGATAGGATGGGGCTCTGTCGAGTAGCTCACCGGCATCTCGTCCTTATCCAGCAAGGTGATGACCGTATCCCTCTACCCACAGGTAGAGGGGGAGAAAAAGATAGGAAGAGAAGCCAGTCACTCTCTCATTCACTTATCTATTCTTACAGTCACACCAGGACTCGATGCTGTTCAGCCTGCTAGGGTCTGGGTTAGCTACACGTGTTGAGCAGCCACCACGGGTCCCAAGGAAAACGATCCAAGGACCTGTGGGCAATATCCAAAAGGTAGAAGGAGGTGCCAGTGGTCTGGTTGTACCAGACCCCTGCCTTCAGTACCTGCGCCCCGGAGAAGTTCTTGTGTAACTCGAGGGAGTGTACTTCTAGGTCATCTTGGTGCTGACGAAGAGTCTTCAACACTCAGCCTGGGATGTCGAGTTTCTTCAGAAAGCGCGGTCGCGCTTTCACAGGACAAAGCAGCATCTCCTTCGCATCGAAGGCGGTGAAGTCCATTAGGGAGGGGATTGTGAAGGACTCTAACCGATCGTCAGGAACCGAAGGGTTCTGAGTCTTCGCTACGAAGTCGGTACGAAATCGAGCGTCACGAATCCCCATCCCCTGGAGGCTTGACTTCGCAGGAAAAGTCATGCAATTACCTTAGAGGAAAAGAAGGGAATGGTCGTATGACCTATCCCTCTTCTCGACTTCGGTGATGTCCTGTACCCATACTGGTCTATCCGTCTGCAGCGAAGTGTCTCACATTCTCCTATCCCCATGCAGTGAAGTTCTTCTCGGTAGTGGATAGGACACCGACACTCAATGGTGGGTGTCGATGGTATGGGTACTGTGACAAGCCGTTAGGACGAGCCATTAGGACGAAGAAAAGACTGTTATGGAACAACCGAACTAAGTCCACAGCGAAGTTCGTAACTGACTTGGGCGCTATGACAGCTGCCGACTGACTGCGTTCGGTAGGAGGCAAGTTGTCCAAGCACCCGAGCAAGTCACGTGACCTTCGCCTTAAAAGGGTTATGCCAAGAGACTAAACAAATAATTTGTTCGTCACCGATGCCAGATGGCGAGGTGATGATTCTCTTAAGGCATGTGCCCAACAGGCAAAAGTCAATTGCCTTCTAGAGACCGAGGTCCCTGATGGCAAGATATCTCATAGTATAGTTGATTCTCAGCTAAGGAGAAACAACACTATGTGTCGTTGAAGACGAAGGTGTACAGAAAAAGCAACCTACGTCTTCACAGCTGAACCGAGAGAAGGATTCTCAAGATTCTGAACCTGTGCTACAAAGACTGAGAACGCTAACTGCTATTCATTGCTGTCCGGTGAGGAATTGTAGTTGCAATAAAAAGCGGAGCGCTTTTCAGTAATGAAGAGACAGGGAATACTGCCTGAAGAACTGCTTCTCATGGGCTGAACATTTGGAAGTAGAGCTGTCAGGTCGGAGAGTAGGCGATGTCTTCTGACACATCTGTTAATTCGGGGCGAGCAATGAATAATTGCACACCTACGAATACGAGATATTTTGAAGACAAACTCAGATGTCTGCAAAAATCATTCGCATTATCGCGGTGCGATGCAGCGGGAGACTAGTACAGACTTCTGTTACCGTGCGGTAAACAGAAAGATGAAAGAGTCCAAGAGATATCTCTGTTGAAAATTCTCGCAATGTCGAAGGCGATGAAATCGAGCGTCACAGCAGTAGATGGTCCTTCATTATTGCGAGAATCCCCGTTAATCAGAGACCTAAGTCCATGATTGTTGGGCAGAGATACGGTTCGGTAGTCAATCAAACCAGGGGAGAGAGAGACGTAACCGACCGCCCATCTCCGAGACCTAGCTGATACTGAGCTGCTATCAGGCAGTTCAATACGCAGTAGCTCTCGGTGACTCGTCATCCTGAGTTGCCAGGTAATCCATTATTCCACGAAGGAATGCGTTCAGCTAGAACCATCGAGCATAAAGAATACGCTCGAGCAATTATATTTAAACGAAACGGATTTCGGTAAATACAAAAGCTGATTTGGTGTTGTCATGACAATACCAAGTATCTAAAATCGAAACTGATACAATTCGTCTCGGTCACAAACCGTAGAGTTAACTACGGTATGCGCCTGCCCCCCGGACAATTCAACTGTTAAAAGAATCATGTCGCGAGGGTAATATACGTAGTATATTTGTAGGTTCTGTACCACGACCTCCATCCTAAATTCTTTTCCCCTCGAGGAATGAGAATAAGGATTGGAGATCGACCGCCTTCGTTCTCTAGTCAAGAGAGTGAAGGAGAAGTCTTTCCCAAAGGAAAGCTTCAATGGTGAACAGAATACCGAAGACGATAGTTCAAGCCAA
Organism: Macrobrachium nipponense; assembly: GCF_015104395.2. Lineage (NCBI taxonomy): Eukaryota > Metazoa > Arthropoda > Malacostraca > Decapoda > Palaemonidae > Macrobrachium > Macrobrachium nipponense. The sequence goes on along the minus strand of NC_061110.1, from coordinate 51,617,579 downwards.
ACTGGAAGTTCCCGTCCGTTCTTCTCTATTCCAGGTTAATCGCCTACTGTGAGATACTCTTCTTTCAGCAGCAGTCTTCTTCCAAATGCTAGAAATTACAGGAATTCGAGCATAAGCGAGGTTCCCGATTATCGTGTAACAATTATCGGGGATTCTCGCTCACTTTGGACCGTGGTCTCGCCTAAGTGTTTGGAGATCGTAAAAAACTCGAAACACTCTGAGTGCGCTAGAAATTCCGTAGAATTCTAAGCACTCTGCGAAACCCCCCACCGAATTCGTCAAACGATATCGGCTGGTGGTCATCTCGATTCCCGTAGAAATCGAGAAAGGGGCAGGATCCCTCCTCAACGACCGGGGCTTACGTCAGGTAGGACCCGAAGGTCCCCCCGGTAGCGCAGCCCCTAACGTGGGATCTTACAGAGAAATCTCTGTAGGATCCCTCCCCTTTCCCTCGAAGCCGTAAGGAGAGAGGGAATGGGGGAGGAATTGGATACTGGCTCGCCTTCCCAGTGGAACTAGCAGTTGGAGAAGAAAAGGAGCAGCCATCGCCGAGGCGATGGCCTCTCAGAGCCTGGGAAAACGTATCGTCAGGAGAAAACGTTTTCCCGAGGAGGGTTACGAACTCATACTGTAGGTAAGGGTCTGCCGCCACTGTGAACGTCGTCTGGGTGGGGCTGATCGACACCTGACAGGAGAGAGCCGATACCGTCCTCCGACTCATTCCAGTCCTCGTCGAGGTCGAAACCTCTCAGGAGGACCGAAGAGGTATTCAAATACGGTGTCCGAAGACACGTAGAAACGCCTCTGTCGCAGTAGAGGAGGTGAAGTAGCTTGTTCGACCGGCCAGAACTGAGAGAGCCTTCTTGTCCGGAGACGAGAGACTACCTGGTTCAACACAGTCGGCAAGCTCCAATCGCGGCAGACCCACCGTCGATTTGGGTTCCCTCTCGGGCCCCAAAACGACTCGAGCCGAGACGTGGCTCTGCTGGTGGGAGCGGCGATCCTTCCCCGAGGTCGTTGTGCTGACGAATCATCGCCACCCATAACCTCGGCAAAGTTCCTCTGGATCTCGGAAGTCACAGCATCTTGCAGAGTAGGACCGTTAAGCCCTTCGAACAAGAGCATATTCCGAGAACCTTCCTCCTAAGAAGGGGGAACAGCGACAGCCCTCTCGGTCTTCTCCATCCACTTGCACATACGTCCTGGCCGGTCCAAGAACCGTGCCTGGCACGTAGGGCGTCGTGGTGGGATCATGAGGGGCGCACCCCTCACGATCACTCAATACCTCGCTCCTCCCGGTGTAACCCGAGGAGGTTGAAGGTACGGGAGAGGCAGACCTGACGCTCCCTCCTCGCTCGCTGGCAGAACCAGCAGGCTTGGAGGGCTGCAGGCGATCGTCAACCCGCGGTGGCGATCGAGCTGCAGGCCTGGTCGAACCGTCTCGCTGTGGAGAACGGCTGGACTGAGCACAGCGGCCCCGATCTCGAGTGTCAGAAGAGCTGGTGCTGGTTGCCGTACCCGATCGCTCTCTGTGAGAGCGACGGTCAGGCGACCTGCAGGCTCCACTGTCACAGTGAGACCGGTGCTTGTCCTCACGGCACGTCACATCGCTGGTTCCAGCCGTGGCTGGCACCGGCGAACGGGGGGACCTCTTCCCAGCCTCAGCCCGTGGCCGGTCGTGGACCGTCACGTCCCCGGGTAGCCAGCTGGTCGCCGCAAGAGCGAGAGCTGGTCTGGTGAGAGTCGCGTGAGCGGCTGTCACCAGTCTTCCGCCCCGTGCCGTGAACCTGACGCTGAGCGGGCTCAGAGGTCTGGTTCCTGGCTGCACGGTCGCTGGTAGGCGACCGTACACTCGGTACCTCCCGCGAACGAGAGGCCGAGACGGACCCTGATGCAGTGGCAGAACCACTGACACCAGGCGAGGAAGTACCGGTGTTAGCCAGTACCCCTCTGGTCCCCGTAGTCTTCTTCCTTGCGGAAGAAGAGACGGGCCCAGCTCCCGAAGGAGCAGGAGGACCAGCAGAAGGAACCCTCCCTCCCTCCCACCGAGTGAGACGGGTCCCGAGAAGCTCCCGAGGGAGACTTCTTAGGAGGGAGGAGGCAACCTTCTTCTTCCTCGGCTGTGAAGCCTTAGAAGTCGAAGGGGAAGAAGGCCGGCAGCCGACGAGATGAAGAAGATGAAGACGACGACGACGACACCTTTCTCCTCTTCTTCGTCAGCTTCCTCAGGACAGACGTAAGATCTGCTATCCAGGGCGGAGCCGGGGCTGCTGTAGCCGAAGCCACAGGGCCCGGACGCACCTGTACAGACAGACCAAAGTCTGGGGTAGTACCACCACGAACCGGGACGACGTCAGCAGGTATGGGCATCTCAGGAACAGCAGGCACAGCCAGCACAGCATCGGTAGGGACAGCCAGCAGAGCAACGGCGGAGGGACAGCCAGCGCAGCAACGGCAGGGACAGCCAGCGCAGCAACTGCATGGACAGTCAGCCCAGAATCGGCAGGTACGGCAGGCAGCACCAGAAACACAAGAAGTGGAGCAGCAGCCAGCAACATCCTGGTACCGGCGGCAGGTCCAGGGGCGAGCTCTAGGGCAGCGGAAGTGTGGTCGCGGTAGCGCGGCAACCACGAGCGGCGGCGGCACGCCCCCCTCTCGGTACGGCGAACGGCACTTCACAGCGGCTGTAGACAAGACTGTTACCACGTGAGGCGAGTACACCAGGTGAGGAGGGACGTCGTCACCTGGAGTCGATATCGTTGTCGTGGTCACCACTCCATGGGTGACCGCAGTAGGCCCAGACATAGAACCGCAGCCCCTGGACACTAGCACGCCCTGCAAATGAAGGACGCCCATACCTCACCAAGGTCCACCCTCGTGGCAGTAGCACCTGCGGAAATAACAGTAGTAGTGATTAGTGGGGGGGGTAAGTCCCCCTCGCGCGGGGGGTGAGCCCCACACCGAACGAGTGGAAGACCCCGAATACAATTGTACATCGGGCACCGAGCGCCCTCCCCCGCGCTTCGACGGAATCGGGCGAGAGAAGATACCCCCTCCCCCCCCCCCCCCCCAAAGGGGAAGGGCCATCTGTGGGACTGACGGGGGGGGGGGGGGGGGGGGGTTAAGGGGACCCCCGCCACAGCACCCATGTACCCAACAATAATAATAAGAGCCCGAGAGCAATCGTGCCCTCGGGCCCGAATGCAAGGGCATAAGGATCAATTCCTAACTGAGCGGAACTTGAACCAAATAAATATTGATGCAATCAATAATAAAAGGAATAAAATGAAAAAGAATCTTGCAATACGATTCACTTCACAATGAATAAGGGCTCGGATCGAGCGCATTTGCGCCCTCGGTACCGAGCGCAAGGGTAAAAGGATCCATTCCCGATTATGAACGGAAACCTTGATCCATAATGAATTGATGCAATCAAAATATATATGAAAATGAAAAAGAATACTGCGCTTGCGATTTCACTTCATACAAAATAAAAAGGGGAAGGATCAATTCCCGGGAAATAGCGGAAACATTGATCCAAGTAAATAATGCAATCTCAATGAAATATGAAAATGAAAAAGAACTGCACTTGCGATTTCACTTCATTCAAATAAAAAGGGGAAAGGATCAATTTCCGGGTAAGAGCGGAAACTGATCCAAAATTAGTAAATTGCTACAATCAACATAAAATAAATATTGAAGAAATGAAAAAAAGAATACTGTACTTGCGATTCCACTTCCATACAGAATAAGTTTTCGTGCCGAGCGCATTCGCTCGGCAACGAGCATACAGGTCAAAAAAATATAAATGAAAAGGGCACTTACTTACGATTTTCATCTACACATTTCCAACCAAAATATAAGCTCGGAGCGAGCGCTCTCCCGCCCTCGGCACCGAGCATACACAATATGAGGATCATTTCTGGGAAAAATGAATTCCCGCACTTACGCCCTTCAGTCCCGGCACTCGGGTAATCGGAGGGCGTGGAGAAACCAAGATCGTTTAATTCACAATTGAATTCAATGGAAATAAATATGAAATGATTGTACTTACAATTCAGTTTCACTAGAGAAATAGAAAAAGAAAAACACAACCATGCGAAAGCAACGACGATGAAGCGGGCAGAGAGCGATGATACACGTCTACACGCCAGCAGGCCGAAAGCAAAAGTGGTTTGTTTACCTCCCAGTCGCGCGCGCGCGCCTGTCGGACAAGCAGTTAACTACCGAACCCCTTGTTCGAAAGCTTACGACCTATCCAGCTGCCGCTAGTACCTTCCTATTGTAAAAGGACCGAAGGTTTGTATGCCGTGTCGGAACAAAGAACTGAATTCAGTCTCACTCCTAAAACTATCTCCTGAGAGGGAGTGAGACACGACTTGTCCTTGTTGACTAACAATCCCAGGCTGTCCGTCAACCTTAAAGTCTTTTGTAAGTCCTCCACACACTTTTGTCGGGAACTTGCCCTGAGAAGCCAATCGTCCAGATACATGGAGATCCGTATCCCGTCCAGATGAAGCCACTTTGCTACTGACGACAGAACTCTGGTGAACACTTGTGGAGCTGTCGACAGGCCGAAACAGAGGGCCCTGAACTGATATATCCGACCCTGGAAGACGAATCTCAGGAATTTCCTCAATTCTGCATGAATTGGAATATGAAAGTAGGCGTCCTGAAGGTCTATGGAAACCATCCAGTCTCCTGGATGAAGAGCTGCTAATACCGACTGGGTCGTTTCCATAGAAAATTTTGTCTTCAGGACAAAGACGTTCACGGCGCTCACGTCCAACACCAGTCTCCAACCCCCCGAGGCCTTCTTTACCACGAAAAGGCGATTGTAAAATCCTGGTTCCTGAGGAGTGTCCACTAACTCTATGGCCCTCTTTGCCAGTAAAGCGAGAACTTCTTGATGGAGGGCGGCAAATTTTTCAGTTCTCCGAGTAAGCGGATAAATCCACAGGAAATTCTGTGAGAGGGGGGTGCTTGCTGAACGGAATGGTGTAACCTTCCTTCAGGACCTGAACCGTCCAAGGATCCGCTCCGAGATGAAACCAGGTCTGCCAGAAAAGGTGTAATCTGGCTCCTACTGCTGTGTGGAGGACTACGAGCCTACTTCTTGATGGAAGAGGGAGTGGTCTTAGACAAGGCTCTACCTCTCCCCCGAAACCTAGAGAAAGATCTAACGGGAGCTCTACCTCGAAATGGTTTAGGGGCTTCCGTGGTGGGAGCACTCCGAGAAGCAGAAAGTACCGAAGCAATCTTCCTGGGCTTCTTCACTGACTGTGATAAGAGATCCTGAGTCGCTTTCTGTGTCAATGACTGAGCGATCTCGCTCACAATCTCTTGCGGAAAAAGGTGCTTCTTGTCCAAAGGAGAGAAGAGCAAGGCGGACTTCTGGTTCGATGAGACCCCTTTCGACAAGGAGCACCAAATCTGTCTCTTCTTCAACATTCCAGAGGCGAAAATGGCAGCGAGCTCCGAAGCTCCATCACAGATGCCTTTATCAATACAATCAAGTACAGAGGCAAAATCCTTCAACTGCTCCTCCGAAAGCCCAAATGACTTGACTTTCCTGGCCAGAGAAGCAATGCCCCAATCCAGGAAGCTAACGACTTCAAAAACACGGAAAACACTCTTGCAAAGATGTTCCAGCTCACTTGCCAAAAAGAAAATCTTAGCAGTATTAAGGGCTGATCTACAAGAAGAATCCACGAGACTAGAAAAGTCTCCCTGAGCGGAGGCAGTCACACCCAGGGAAAAAACTTCTTCAGTGTCATACCAGACACGGCTCCTTGACGAAAGTCTTGAAGGGGGAAGGCAGAAAACATTTTTCCCCTGTTCCCTCTTCTCCAAAAGCCAAGCGTTCACTTTCTTGATAGCCTTCTTAGCCGAAATCGAGAGAACGAGACGCGTGAACGAGGACGCGGAGTCAGGCTTACTGTCCTTTTTCCACTGCGAACCAGGAGAAACTGGGACGGAAGGCGCAAAAGTATCTCCAAAGTTGTCGACGAAGAATCGTAAAAGTTGCTTATACCCCGACAAATGCTTGTCTTTTTCTGTAAGTACTTCTTCTTCTTCCACATACGAAGCTTCCTTCGAAGAAACTGGAGAACATTCCATCTGAAGAGGAATCCTGTTCGGCAAAGTCACACCATAATGCACCCGAGGCGGCTGCGAGAGAGCAGGAGAAGACGTCTGCGCCTGTACTGAGACGAATCCGAGCGGCTGAGCTGGCGCTCGAGCGAGAGCCTGACGTGGCGCCAGAGACGGAGTCAGGAAAGGAGTCTGACCTGGTGCCTGAAGCGACGTCTGAAGAGGAGTCACATGGAGAGTCTGAACAGGCGCCTGGACTGAGGCCAAAACGTGAGGTTGAATAGAAGCCTGAAGAGGAGACTGAAGAGGAGCCTGTGAAGAGGACTGCACAGTAGTCTGCGGAAGATGCAAGGCGGCCGGGAGCGCATTCGGGGAAGAAAGACTTGCCAAAAAGCTCCAAAATACTGCCTAACTTGGCATTCATCTGGTCTAAAACCAAAAGCTGAGGATCCACCGACGTAGAAGGCGCGGGAGGAGTAGAAGGATGAGCCCCACACACGTCTGGAGCCGCAGGAGTCACTGCTTGAGGAGGCTCTGGGGAAGGCTCTGAAGGCGAGTGAGAGTCCGGCTTCTCCAATTCTATGAGAGAAGGGCGATAAACTGAAACAGCCGGAGAAAAAGCTTCAGGCTCCTCCCAAAAACTACAGGAAGGTTCGGCAGCCACCACCTTCTTGGGAACCGCAGCAGGCGAAACATCGCGAGACCTTTTCAGCGGTCTAGACGTCTTATGACGCCAACCTCTATGAGAGGAGACATCTGAGCTCGAGTCGCTTGACGAAAAACACTTCCTCGCAACACCTTTCCAATGGTGAGCGACAGCATCCTGGGATACGGATACAGGATTACTTGAGGGGGCGACTGCTCGGGAGCAGATCCCGCTCGCCTCCCTTCGGTTTTCGGGATGCCTCCTCCCAGGATCTGCGGGGAGTTTGACCGGGGTTCCTAGAACCTAGGAGAACGAAACGGTGGCCAAACAGCCACCTCCATCCACTACACTAGCACTAAGTAACTTTGTTACACTACAGTACCATTTCCTTTTGCCAATGTCTCACCCATTTTCTACATAGTGGTGAGAAAAGAGACAAATTTCAAGTCCATATCGGCTCGTAATACTGACACGGGATCGGAATCGGGAGATACAGAGTTGAGGGCAGGAGAAACAACTACGGGGTTAATAGGATCAGGATTAACAGAATTCAGAGGAATATCCTGGCTACTCACTGACTTAGAATTAGATCTCTGTGAAGCCTTTCTGATTCTATCCTTTTCTAACTTTCTCATATACTTTTCCAAAGCCTTCCACTCCTGAGATGTTAGAGACTTACATTCTTCACACGTATTCTCAAAAGAACATTCACGTCCCCTACAGCTAACACAAGTAGAATGAGGATCAAGTGAAGCTTTAAGAAGTCTAGTCTTACACCCACTACTTCACACCCTATACTGAATAGAGCCGGTGTCAGACATTGTGACAAAACAAAATTAATTCCTAAAAAGGACAACAATTCTTCAAAACCAAAATAACTCTAGCGCTGCTAACAAAAAGATCAGAAAACTCAAGGTGCATCACCAAAAGGAGAAAAAACCAAGATGATCAATTCCAAATTCCAACCAGCAGAGGAACCGTGTTATCGGTTCCGACGGCAGGAAACTTCTGACATATTGCTGGAATGGTTCCTTGTACCCGGTAGAGGGCGGGAGTAGGCGGATCACCTGTCAAACCATTAGCGCTGCCGCGAATTTCAAATTCTGCCGTGACGTCAGGAGACGACAGCTATATGTAACCACCAGGGAAGTTGTATAAGTGAAAATGATATTGTTATAATACAATAAAGTTTTGTACATACTTACCCGGCAGATATATACTTAGCTATAGTCTCCGACGTCCCGACAGAATTCAAAACTCGCGGCACACGCGACAGGCAGGTCAGGTGATCAGCCCATTCCCGCCGCTGAGTGGCGGGACTAGGAAACATTCCCGTTTTCCAATCAGATTTTCTCTTCCACCTGCCTCCTGAGGGGAGGCTGGGCGGGCCATTAATCGTATATATCTGCTGGGTAAGTATGTACAAAACTTTATTGTATTATAACAATATCATTTTTGTACATGCAACTTCCCGGCAGATATATACTTAGCTGATTGGCACCCTTGGCGGAGGGCAAGAGACAGCTACGTAACAAAATAATTATAAATATAAAAACGGAGAAACAACATACGTTGTAGGTATAATAAAAAACAACCTTGGTTCCTACCTGATATGGCAGAAGACTTCATTGGTACTGTCTATGAATCTGCTTGCCACAAGTTTCAGAGAGGATGAGACCTATGACTGACAATCCTTTCGGATCATGCCAATGGGGGCTTACCCGCTTACTTAGCAGAGCCTTGTCTTGGATCGTACCAATGGGGGCTGACCCACTTACATGGCAGAGCCTTCACCTGTATCTTATCAACGGGGGCTAACCCTCTTACATGATAGAGCTTTAGGTAATTAAGACACTACAAGGAGCACAACAACCAATCCCAATCACCTGACCACACTAAATATGTTAGACCTACGACTTGAAAGGGGTTCACATCTTGAACCCTCTTCCAATCGACCTAATAAACACACCAAAAACCATTAAAAACCCTAACCTAAGTATACTAAAAAGGATTGGGCTCAGCTCCCTGTCCCAGCAACGAATCCGCAGATAAGTAAGCTCCTAGAGTAAAGCATTTGTCATACGTAACTTGAATGTCTCTCAAATAGTGTGATGCAAAGACTGAATTGCATCTCCAAAATGTCGATTCGACGAGAGTCTGTATAGACAAGTTTTTATGGAATGCTAACGAGGTAGCAACGGCTCTTACCTCGTGAGCTTTTACTCTAAGGAGGTCCAGGTGTTCTTCTTTACATGCTATGGGCTTCCTTGATCACATCTTTAATGAAGAACGCCTGAGCATTTTTAGAGATTTGTCTTTTAGGATCTCTAACTGAGCACCATAAGCTTTCCTTATTACCTTTCAGTTTGTTCTTCCTCTCCAAGTAAAACTTAAGGCCTCTAACTGGACAAAGAGCCAATTCTTGTTCTGTTCTTGTTAGAGACGATAGTCCTTTAACCTCGAAGGTCCTAGGCCAAGGTTTCGAAGGGTGCTCGTTCTTCGCTAGAAAAAGAGGCTTGAAGGAACAGAAAGCTGAGTCATTCCTGAAGCCAACATTATGTTCCAATGCTTGTAGTTCGCTTACCCTCTTGGCTGAGGCTAAAGCGACCAAGAATAATGACTTCCTAGTTAAATCTCTAAACGTAGCATTACGTGGAGGTTCAAATTTGGGGGTCATTAAGAACTTTAGAACCACATCTAGGTTCCAACTTGGTGCTCTAATGTTCTTCGTCTTCGTCGTCTCGAAAGATCTAATCAAATCATAGAGATCTTTGTCTTCTGCGATGTTAACCTCTTCATTACCGAAAGTTTGTTTGGAGGTAGGTGGGTACCACCATTCAAGTCTACTATACCGCACCGGGTGCATAAAGGTGGTACGCATAGTACCACCAAAACTCCTCTTTTCAGATAGGGACTTCCAATCATTCTGTAATTTCGGTTTGACGAGTTTGGAGCAAAATAAACAGTATGACACGATGCCAGACGTATGATGAACCCCAAAAAATAGTATTATTACTGCTTATAGTAGTGTGCAGGTGACAGATGAACTGCGTCTCAACAAAAAATCACAAAACCAGACAAGCGTAAACATGTAATAACTTCTACCCCAAGTAAAAAACCAGTTGTATCATCATTTACTGTATTTATTTATTTATTCACTTATTACATTTTACAAATAAAAGATATGAACACCAGATAAATGAAGGTAGAAATAAAGCCTTATAGTAACTTTATATATAAAAAACCAAACCAGAGAAAAAGCGAAAAAGCGATTTTTTTCTGAGGACAAGAAACTTGAAAAATTAGTTTAGATACCCCTGATGCCCCTAAAGTTGTTTTCTGTGATGAAACTAATCTTAGAAAACGTAGAAAATGACATTGACCAATTTTTGAAAGATATACTAAAAAATTTGCGATTTCCATATTTATTGGCGGGGCTTTCGCTTTAGTTTTTGCTCTTTTTTTTTGTTATTACGTGCTTATTTACTGTTCTATTTTGATAATACTTTATGTGCATGTTCCAGGTGCGATATACCAACATTCTGTAAGACCGAATTTCTATTCAAGACCGTAGTTTTTTTCTCACGACACACCAGTGTCCCTTGTACAAGGGACACTGAGTTTCCCATTTTTTTTCATAAAATCATTTATTTTCCCTGTAGGATGATAAAACTACAGAAAATATGCGTTATTATAGTACTAATAATACCTGATAATTTCATTAGCCTGTCTTGATTAGTGTATTTTTGGCAAAAATTTTTACGATCGGCACCCCTCCAAACTGGAGTCACTACCGAGAGATTCAGTTCGGCAGCAAACGCAATGTTTACATTCTGCTCACCCACCCGGTAAAGAAGGGGTTAAGGCCTCTATGTCTGAAGACTGAAGAAAACATACTCTTATAGCCTTTAATCGTGGAGACTGCTATATTACCTTTCTCCTTCAAGTAAAGGAGGAAATCGGCTATATCAGTCACAGAGGTACTGGAAGAGGATATTTTCTGGGCTCTGCTCCATCTGCGAAACACCTCCCACTTCGACTGGTAGACTCGAATAGTAGATGGCCTCCTTGCCCTTGCGATAGCTTTCGCAACTCCTCGAGAAAACCCTCTCGCTCTGACAAGTCCTTCGATAGTCTGAAGGCAGTCAGAGCGAGAGCGGGGAGGTTTTTGTGATATCTGTCGAAGTGGGGTTGTTTGAGAAGATCGCTCCTGTTTGGGAGCAATCTCGGAAAGTCTACGATCCATCCCAGTACCTCTGTGTACCAGTTTTGCGCCGGCCAGAACGGGGCGATGAGGGTCAGTTTGGCTCCCTCTGCTGCTGCAAATTTTCTCACCACTTCTGAGATGATCTTGAATGGCGGGAAGGCATATCCGTCTATTCCGGACCAACTGAGAAGGAGACCGTCCACCGAAACCGCCCTTGGATCGGAGATCGGGGAGCAGTAATTTTCCAGCCTGTTGTTCCAATGAGTGGCGAACAGATCTATATTTGGTCTCCCCCAGAGGTTCCAAAGTCTGTTGCAGACCTCTGGATGTAAGGTCCACTCTGTAGGCAGCACTTGGTCCTTCCTGCTCAGAAGGTCGGCCCTCATGTTCTTCTCTCCTTGTATAAATCTTGTAAGGAGAGTGATCTTTCGCTCTTCTGCCCAAAGCAGTAATTCTCTTGCCTTTTCGTAATGGGTAAACGAGTGAGTCCCTCCTTGCTTCTTGATATAAGCTAAGGCCGTCGTGTTGTCCGAATTGATCTGCAGGACTGCGCCTGAGATCTGAGCCTCGAAGTGTATGAGTGACAGGTGAATCGCCGCCAATTCCTTCAAGTTGATGTGCCAGGACACCTGTTCTCCTCTCCAGGTGCCTGACACTACTTCTCTCGTACCCAGAGTGGCTCCCCACCCCGATTCTGAGGCGTCGGAAAATAACACTAGCCGAGGGCTCGGCACATACAGATATACTCCTTCGTTGAGTCTGCCCAGCTTTATCCACCGAAAAAGGTCCTCCTTTATTTTCCTTGAAATCAGAAAGGAATCTGACAGATTTTGGGACTTCTGATCCCAATGATCTTTGAGGTAGAATTGTAGAGGCCTTAAATGAAGCCTTCCTAGAGAAATGAACTGTTCCAACGAGGAAAGGGTCCCCAGAAGACTCATCCATTCCCTCGCGGAACATTGTTCTTTCTCTAGGAAGGTTGCTACTTTCTCCAAGCAGCGGTTTTGTCTTTCCTGTGACGGAAACGCATGAAAACCCCGAGAATCCATCCGAATCCCCAGATAAACAATGTTCTGCTGGGGAATCATCTGGGATTTCTCGAGGTTTACTAACAGTCTTAAGTTTTGTGTTAACTTCAAGGTCAAAATTAAGTCCTCCAGACAGCGGACTTGCGACTGGGCCCGTATCAGCCAATCGTCTAGATACAAGGATATTCGAATCCCTTCGAGATGAAGCCAGTGTGCCACATTCTTCATCAGAGCTGTAAATACTTGCGGGGCTGTTAAGAGTCCGAAGCAGAGGGCCCGAAACTGAAATATTCTCCCCTGAACCATAAACCTGAGGTATTTTCTGGACGACGGGTGAATGGGCACGTGGAAAGAGGCATCCTGAAGGTCCAGGGATACCATCCAGTCCCCTGGACGAAGGGCTGCTAATACCGAGGATGTCGTTTCCATCGTGAACTTCCTCTTTGCTACGAACACGTTCAGGGCGCTCACGTCCAGCACCGGCCTCCAACCTCCTGAACTTTTCGGAACCCAAAAACAGGCGATTGTAAAACCCCTGGGAAGTGAGATCTTCCACTTCCTCTATAGCTTCCTTGGACAGCATTTGATCGATGAGATGTAGAAGGGTTTGTTTCTTGATAGGATCCTTGTAATTTGCTGTCAACTCCCTTGGAGTTGTAGTCAAGGGAGGTTTTTCCCTGAAGGGGATTAAGTATCCTTTCTTTAGGATGGAGAGGGACCAGGCATCGGCACCTTTCTGTGCCCAGGCTTCGTGAAAGTTTAGGAGCCTGGCACCTACTTTCGTCTGGAGGACAACATTCTCACTGGGTCTTGACAAAAAGCCTTCGTGAAGACCTTCCTCTCTTCTCAGACCGCCTACTCCTAAGAGAGGATCTAGGTGCAGACCTTCCCCGAAAGGGCTGCTGGAAGGGAGCTTTTTCTTTCTTGGTTACCTGGACCGCCGGTTTAAGCCTCTTAGCCGACTGGGCCAGGAGATCCTGTGTGGCCTTCTCTGATAAAGTCTTCGATATATCCTTCACGATCTCCTGCGGAAAGAGGTGACTAGAGTGGGGCGCGTACAACAGGGCGGATCTCTGAAGCGGCGACACAGATTTCGTTAAGAAGGAGCTAAACACTGCTCTCTTCTTAAGAATACAGGATCCAAAAAGGGATGCTATCTCATTGGACCCATCCATAACTGCCTTGTCGAGGCACGACAAAACACTACCCAATTCGTCCATGCTGACAAAATCTGGATCTTGTGACTTCTTGGGTAAAGCTCCTAACGCCCAGTCCATAAAATTAAAAACTTCGAGGGTCCGAAACAGGCCCTTGATGAGATGATCTAACTCACACATCCCCCATGTGGCTTTAGCAGATTGTAGAGAGTGCCGTCTTGACGAATCCACTAGGGCGGAGAAGTCTGCATCAGAAGACGACGGGAGTCCAAGGCCCATCGGTTCTTTGGTATCGTACCACATACCAGGTTTTCCCGTAAGCTTGGAAGGTGGGCAAGCAAAAACCGTCTTCCCCGCTTCCTTCCTAGATCTCAGCCAGCTCTCTAGACTCTTAAGAGACTTTTTCATTGACAGAGTCAGGGTCATCCTGACGAAAGAGGGGGACTTCGACAGTTTTGTACTGGAGAGTAACGATCCTGGAGAAGGAGGATCCAAAGGTCGTAGAGAGTCTCCGAACACTTGCAGCAGGAGAGAAGCCAGTCTCTTATAGTCCGAAATACCTGCGTCTTTGGGAGTTTCTTCTTCCGAAACTTCTTCAAAAGGAGCTGAAGGAGAAGAAGGCTTTCCAGGTGAAAGATCCTTAGGAGGAGAACCCATTCTTCCCTTCTCTGAAACTTGATCCGGAGAACGGAGTCTCTTTCTCTCAAGATTCCTGTCTGTAGAAGCATCAAAATCCACTTGTTGGATATTATCCGAAGTCTTGATGTTATCCTCTTTCTTCCTGTACGAATCCTGGAGCTTGTTTAGGCGCCTGACCGGAGAGGCGCTTGCGTCCTTGAATGCGCACCTACGAGGCGTAGTGCACCCACTGCTACTAGGGCTTCTGATAGGCTCCTGGCGCCTGCGAGGAGAGGCGCTTGCGCCCTGGCGGTGGCGCCTGATAGGAGAAATGCGCCTGCGAGGCGAAAGGAGAATGTCTCTGTCCTGGCGCCAAGAAGGAGAGGCGCTTGCGTCCTTCCTAGAACGCCTGGAAGGAGAAGAGCACCCGCCACGATCCTGGTGCTTACTTGGAGAGACTTTTGAGTCCCTAGAAGAATGTCTGGACGATCCAACATAATCTAGAAGCCTCTTGGTCTCTGGGCGCTTGTAAGAAGGAGAGAGTGTTTCCTTCGAAGCTCGTCCGGAAGCAGAACGAATCCTCCTACTCTCTTTTGGAGCTCTGTAACGAGAGGGGCTCTCGCCTCTTTCGGAACGCCTTAACGAACGAATTCTCTCACGAAAGAACAGCGAAGAATCAGACAAAAGGAGGCTCTCAGGCTCCTGGTCCTTGTCAGGGGAGGCGCTTGTGCCTCGTGACAAACTCCTGGGTGATCTCTTACCCGAAGGGAGCTTCCGATCCGAACGCTGAGTTAGAGAGGAGCGTCTAAAGTCGCAAGCGAACGAAGAAGAAGGCTTCGCTGGGGACGAAAACCTTTCAGGAGAGGTGCGCCTGCTGGCGCCAGAGCGCCTACTTTCTGATGCTCTCCTATCTGAGCTCTTGACGGGAAGGGATAAGTCTTTCTTCCGAGAAGAGCCTTTCGAAAGAACTCCTACTAAGGCGGACAATTGCTCCTGGAGGCCTACCAGAACTTCCTTCGTTTTAGACGAAAAGCCTTCTGGAGAGGAGTCAGGCGATCTAGGCGCTCTCTTCTTATGAGCAGGAGAATAATCCGGAAACGGCTCAGGACTGGAATGCAAAGTGTCGCTTGCCGAAGGGACGCCTGACCGTTGGGAGTACCCCACATGCCCCTTGCGGCTGTCGACATTCCTCCTCCTCTGGGCACGGGAGTTTGGAGGAGGTCTAGGCCTAGGGGCAATGTGGGATCGGTCAGATGCCCCCTCCACTTCACTGGGGACACTGCACAAATCACTGCATACGTCACTGCGCTTGCCTGTATCCTTCATCGCTTGCAGTTGCGATTGCAAGCTGATAATAGAGGCTCTCATTGCAGCCATTTCCGTAGACGTATCCACGGGTTCGCTGCGGGGGGAAGGGGCTGAAACGAAACTATGAGCAGGAGAATTAACAGAAGAGTTAGGAACTACCTCTTGCTCAATAGAGTAGGATCTACTCGAGCTTCTGATGGAAGCTTTCCTAACTCTATCCTTCTCTAGTTTTCTTATATAAGCAGCCAAGTTCTTCCATTCAACCTCAGTTAAACTTTCACACTCAAGACAGGTATTAGTTGCAGAACACTCATTCCCCCTACATTTACTACAGACCGTGTGAGGATCCACCGAAGCCTTCGGTAGACTCACCTTACATTCCTCTTTCGCAGACTCTAAATACAGGTACCACGTCAGACATTTTAAAGAGAGATCTAATCCAAAATCCAAAAAACGGTCCACGATAAGCGTATGCCAAAGCCAAAGATCAATACGTCACCAAAGGTCAATCCGATAATCCTCAGCAAACGAGAAAAGAATTCTAAGCAGGAGGCACCAACAACGTTGTTGTCGGTACCGGCGACAGAGAAAATCTGATTGGAAAACGGGAATGGTTCCTAGTCCCGCCACCCAGCGGCGGGAATAGGCTGATCATCTGACCTACCTGTCGCGTCTGCTGCGAGTTTTGAATTCTGTCGGGACGTCGGAGACTATAGCTAAGTATATATCTGCCGGGGAAGTTGTATAAGTGAAATGGCATTTTTATAATAAAATAAAGTTTTGTAAATACTTACCTAATAATTACACAGCTATACTTTTCCACCATACAGCAGCCTAAATTCAAATTTCACAGGTCATGCTTTGATTACTAAGTGTAGGTATGCAGTCCTGGCTTCTAACAGTAATATCAGGAACAACTTAGCTGATCACCTCATTCTGTTTTATACATAAATGTCCATCCAAGGGGAGGAGGGAGGGCTCTGATTATGTGACTAGCAGAAGAAGTGAGTCGTGAGCAGCCATCAACCTCCGGTCAGTGCGGTGATGGCTGCAACGTGAGTCTAGGAAAGCATTATCGTCATGGAGAAACACTTTCCCGAGGAGGGTTACGAAACTCTCACATGGCAGGAGGAACATTCGGCATCACCGGGACCAGTCTGTCACATGAACATGACCGTGGTCTGGGTGAAGTTGAGCGCACATCTCACTAACGAGGGCCATTACTGTCCTCTGAGGTGTCCTGGTTCTCGTCGAGGATGAAACCTCTCAAGAAGACTGAATGGGGGACCCCATACTGGTCTCACTGCATACACGGTCCTACAGGACTGTCACGTCAACTCTGCATACCAAGCAATCACTGTGAGAGCGATCACCAGTAAGGTGTAAGTCATCTGAGCGATTCACTCCTTTCTTCCACTCCATGCCTGAGCCATGACGGTGAGTGGACTCGGCATCACAGACTCTAGATGCATGCAAATCCGTAGATTTACATGCACTGCACTAGGGTTATCTTGCTAACGTGCGCCCAACATGGAACTAGTCTTAAGGGCAGAACCTTTATGACTAGCAGCAGAAGTGCGATCCACAGTTTGTGCTTCTACGGCTCCCGAAACATTAGTCCCTGGAGACAGCGTGACGGTTCCTGTTTCCGAAAGAACAGGCGAGCCAGCATACAACCCAACTGCCTCCTCTGTTCGAGGAGGCAGACCCTTAGAAGTCCCGTGACGAAACTTCAAAGGGCAGGGGGAGACTAACCTCTCCTTCTTAGGTAGGGAGCCTTAGAAGTCGAAAGGGAGGAGGTTAAAGAGAAATATGATGACTACAAAGAGGATGATGATGACACTTGACGAGCTCTCTTCCTCTCCAAATTCTACAAGACTTCTTGTACAGGATGAGGCACATTTACTAGCAAAAGTAGAGTTAATAATCACAGGGCAGCCACAAAGAGGTTTTCCAGTGATGAAACTCCAGGATAACAGCAGCAAATTAATGTGATTTCCAGTAGTGAAAAGCACACACACTCGAGGACCAGTATCACAGCATGCTACGAGTTAGAGGTACCATTCCAAGGTCAGGATACAGCTAACACGAATATATCCGACCATCTACTGTTATAATCAACTATCACCACTGTTAGCCTGTAAAAGAAAGGAAATATGAATAAAAACAAAAAATAAGGATACTTCTCTTGCATCCAAGGGCACCACCATCCGAAATGAGAGGAGATCCCTCAAACACCAACAACACACGCAACCCCCCCCCCCCCCCTTTTCGTCCAATATGCTAGTGAAAGGACGAAAGAGGAGAGTAAATACCGGAAGAAAAACAAAGGACAAACCTCTGAAGATCCCCTAGGTAATTTCCAAACCATGAAATAAGGGTGTATGGACGCCCTTGCCACCGACCCTTAACACAAAGTAAAAAGGTGGCTAGCAAGGCCATCACAAAAAATTATATTGTTATAATACAATAAAGTTTCATACATACTTACCTGGCAGATATATACATAGCTAAGACTCCGTCGTCCCGACAGAAATTCAAATTTCGCGGCACACGCTGCAGGTAGGTCAGGTGATCTACCGTCCTGCCCTGGGTGGCAGGATTAGGAACCCTTCCCGTTTTCTATTCATATTTTCTCTCTTCCACCTGTCTCCTGCGGGGAGGCTGGGTGGGCCATTAATCGTATATATCTGCCAGGTAAGTACGTATGTATGAAACTTTATTGTATTATAACAATATCATTTTCATACAATCAACTTACCTGTCAGATATATACATAGCTGATTGACACCCTTTGGTGGAGGGTAAGAGACAGCTAACATGGAATAGACAGGTAAACAACATATGTTGTAGGTATAAATAAACCTTGGTTCCTATCTGATAGGTGGTAGACTTCGTGGCTGTTGCCCGGTAGTCTGCATCACCTCAAGACTTTAGCGAGATATGTGATCTATGGCTAAGAGTTCTTGTGGGTCTGCCGATGGGGTATGAACCGCTTACTCGGCAGAGCCTGAAAGGACTTTGTCAATGGGTACTGGACCACTTCTATGACAATACACCTTATGAAGGAGCGCAACACCGATCCCGATCACCTGATCCTAACACGAGGGTTCGCGCTCAAATTGAAAAGAGTTATCCCCACACTCCTTTCAAAAACCCCAATAATTTCACTAAGTTAAATAACTTTAACTCAAAGTTAAGGATCAGTGTCGGCTCCTTATCCCAGTAACGTATCCGCAGAAACGTATAAACCAAAAGAGAAGGATCTCTCGTAGGTTAACTTGACATCCTTTGTGTAATGAGAAGTCAACACAGAGTTGCCTCTACAGTACAACACAGCTAATATGTCTTATATGACATATTGTTATGTAAAGAACCAGAATTTGCAAAAGCGCGCACTTCCTGCGCTTTTAATTCTCAGCTGTTTGAAGGAATCGTTGAAGGAATCAAGTCACTTATGAAGTGCTTAGGAGATCTCCATGTTTCAAAGAAGACCAGGGCTTTCTTGAAATGGATCTCTCCCGTCTGAAGCCTGAAGCCTGGCAGGAACCTCGCGCCTGGCTGGTGCTTCGCTCTTGGTTGGAGCCTAGCGCTTGTCTGGTACCTTTCGCTTGACTGGCGCCTCGCATCTGGTTGACGCCTCGCGCCTTAGCTGGAGATTCGCGCCTAGAGCCTGGCGTCTCGCGCCTGGCTGGCGTCTCACGCCAGGTTGGCGCTTTGTGCCTGCCTGGCGCCTCGCGCCTGGCTGGCGCCTTGCGCCTGCCTGGAGCTTCGCGGCTGGCTGGTACCTCGCGCCTGCCTGGCGCCTCGCGCCTGGTTGGCTCCTCCCCACTTGCCGGAGCTTCGAGCTTGGTAGAGTCTTGAGGATGTCTGGCAATGTCCACATCGGGCACTCTTATCTGTCCTATATGTTCGCATCTAGCGCATCTGTGTCAGGTTGTAGGCCCGGTCTTTCTCCTCATCAGACAATGACAGTGTTCTTGGAGCTGTCTGCCTCTGGCGTTTTTTACGCCTGTTTTAGCATAAGGCTCCTGGTTGGCGCTACATTGTCCGAAAGTCCTGAACATCTACAATAGTAAATCACAAGACTGGAGAAGGGTGGAAGAAATTCTTCAACTTAGAGCTTTGGCCTCTCCGGCAAGGGGAGGTGATTGTAGTCAGCTACATTCAGTATACGATAGGATATCTAACAGTATGAGAGATAAGAGTCTTCCTCCTCCGAGGATCCTTCTTGAGTACTTCCCTTGCTCACGAGATCTCTTCTTACCTGTTGAAGGGGCTTCTCTTTGCAGAATCTTCCCTATCCTTGTCCGAAGGAAGGGAAGGAGCTTGGAAGTCGAAGGAGACTCCGAGCTGAAATTGGGAGTACTCCTGATTTCTAGCTCTTTATTGTATCCCTCTGAACACCTTCTGGGAAGCATTTCGAGCCGTCATCGCATTCCAAAGACTCTGTAGGCAAACGTTTTAACCATTCTACTGTAGATGAAAACGTAAGTACCCTCCCTGGACAACGAAACCTCTATCTGAAAACATTGAATCAGGAATAGGGGGTTTTAGTTCTTTTGCCAGACATACTATGCTGGCAAGAACCCATTGCCTAATCTCCATAGAATCTGATGCGAGATTCCAATGCTAAAAAAATTCACTTGTCTTCTTGATCGTTTGGGACCAAGAGAAACAAAGAATTCCCTCATAAAAATTTCTCAAAGAAGTTTGATGAGGAGCAGTTCCATCTTGTCGGAACATAGAATCTGTGGCCACAAAAAAGATCCCATTAGAAGTACATGATATCCTACTCTTGTCATATTGAGGTATCGTATAAGATCCCGAAGATCTTAATCCTCTGCTATCTCCAATCCCTTTATAGAGACAGAGTATAGCCTTTTACTGCGTTCTTTGATAGCAGATATATATAAAGGTGATTCTTCCCTCTGAAAGGGAAGAAAAAACCGCTGTGTGGTTCACAGAGGTATCGGAAGAGGACAGTTTCCTCATTCCCTCTAGTATGATCTGCAGCAATTCTATATCTTGTCCATGACTACTGTCATTTACCTTGAAAAAATCCTCTCATTCATGTCCACTTCTGGTCAGTCTGCACGCAGACAGACTCAGAGTGGAGAGGTTGTTAAGGTCCATTTATAATAGATGCTGATAGAATATTCAGACTGTCTTGGAAAAGACTTCCAAAACATGCTGTGAGAAGAACGTGACCTCTGTGAATCCAACCTCTCTAAGGCCAAAATGAGGCATAAAGTATTATCTTCTCTTCCTTTGATGCCCTTTATCTTAAATTCTGCAAATAATTTATATTTAGGGGAAAAAAGACTAAAGTTTATTCCCCTTTCTAAAAAAAAAAATAAAGATGGCGTATATTGCTACCTCTCTTGGTTCGAGGAAAAGGAAGCAGTCTATAGGAAGCCTGTTCGTCTTCTACCTTACTAAGAGATCTATGAAGAAGACTTTCCGCAGGTTCTCACAACTCTTTCCAATAAATGTTAAACATGTTAACAGTTATTATCGTCGATCGAGAAGGTTCTCTTTGTTAACGCGAACAGGAGCGAAAAAAGAGATTCTCGATGCTCTTTGCGATATGAGAGAGTCGTGGAATTGGCCTAAGTGATTATGGGTAACGAAATCAGGAACGAATCTTGCCGTTACCGAGCCTGGTGTCCGAGAGGCTACTGGACTCTTAGGTTAATAACTCGCTAAAACGAGAAAATCTTGGATGGTACTCTTGGCTCACTGCGCCAGGCTGGCGCTTCTGGCGCAATTTGCGCCAGGCTGGCGCTTCTGGCGCATTGCGCCAGGTTGGCGCTTCTAGCGCTATGTGCCAGGCCGGTGCAACTTGCGCCAGGCTGGTGCTTCCTTCTAAGTCCTTTTAGGTTATGTGCCAGAACACCTGTGCCTTTATGGTACCCGACATCCTTTCACATGTTAATTCCGTTCTTGGTAGGAAAAAACTTCATATAGTAGTAAGTACATTCAGGGAAAACACGTTCTGCCACAAAGAGAATGTTTCCCATCCGACTCATCCATCTTCTTCTGAGCAGGTACTCTAATAAGCTATGCTTTTGTAAGCCTGAGAGCATTAAATAATATAATGTTCTGCTGCGATAGATTCCTTTAATAATGTTACCTACGGTAAACAGCATTGAAAGGTTGTACTATCTCTCTTATTGAAAGCTTCTTAGCAAAAGGCATACAAATATTTTATTTATGTTTAGCTTCAACTTATCCCCCAATACCGAGGTTAAGGGACCGCGATTGTAGGGGGCGGGGAAAGATACGGAATAGTTATTTCATCCCGCAGGAGAGAGAGATAATCCCGACCGCTCATGACTGACACCTACATGGTACTGCGTTGGTCTCAGGCTCTCAGCGAAAGCAGTCTCCGTTAGCCATCTGGCCTTACTCTTCCAGAGTTGCCAGCTACTCCATTTAATAAAGGAATCTTATAAAATTATTATCGAACTTCAGGAAGTTCTTATTAAAGCATATTTAAGCGAAACAAGACTTCGATAAATCTGGAAGCTAAGTAGGTGTTGTCTTAACAATCCCTTTAAGCATAGTCCTTCCTAGGAAAGTCGTAGAAGGATACTGGTAATTGAGTTGCACAGCAAAGAAGTAACTACGTTACGTGTTTATGATTTGCCCGTATCGTATTCTCAAACAGCAGATACTCTACTACCTTCTACTATCTTCGTTCTTTTCGTTAATAGAACGATAGAAAGAGTATATATATATATCCTTAAGGAAGGAAGTTAATCCAGGAACTCTTTAAATCTTCGTGATTTCCTCATAAATCGCGGAAGAGACAGAATTCCTGTTCATCACTAGGGTTTACGGAAGGAAGTAGATATTTCCTATCCGCCATCATACCCAAACGTCGATGAGATTCTTATTAAGAAAAACTCCCAAAGCTCTTGCCTCCTCAAAACAAGGGAAGAGCATTGATGAAGGAGAGAGTCCGCATTGAGAGGAACTGCCTAACACAGGAGTCTTCTGAATAATGAAAAGGGGCTTCTCTTAGTATCAGAATCCTTCTGACAAAAGCAACGGCCGCCTGTGCGACATCTTGCACATTTGCCAGGGGAAAGTTGCTCAAGTTAAAAAACTCAAAGAGGAGTCTCGCGACTGACCTCTCTCTCAAAATGATATTGTTAAGATACAATAAAGTTTTGTACATACTTACCTGGCAGATATATACGATTGATGGCCCACCCAACCTCCCCTCAGGAGACAGGTGGAAGAGAAAATCTGGTTCTAGAACGGTAATCGTTCCTATTCCTGCCACCCAGCGGCAGGGGCGGTAGATCACCTGACCTACCTGCAGCGTGTGCCGCGAAATTCGAATTTCTGTCGGGGACGACGGAGTCTATAGCTAAGTATATATCTGCCAGGTAAGTATGTACAAAACTTTATTGTATCTTAACAATATCATTTTTGTACATGGAACTTACCCAGCAGATATATACTTAGCTGATTGACACCCTTGGTGGTGGGAAAGAGACAACTATTTACTGAATAGACAGGTAAACAACATACGTTGTAGGTAATAAATAAATAAAACCTTGGTTCCTACTTGATCTGGCGGAAGACTCCATGGCTAATGCCTAGGAATCTGCTTCGCCTCAAGAGCCTCAGCGAGGATGTGACCTATGGCTAAGAGTTCTTGTGGGTCTGTCGATGGGGTCTTATCCATTTACTCGACAGAGCCTCTTACATGACAATATGCCTATGCCTAGTGGCATAATTAAGGAGCACAACACCGATCCCGATCACCTGATCCTAACACGAGGGTTAGTGCTTAAGTTGAAAAGAGTTATCTACAAACTCCTTTCAAACAACCCAAAGAAAAAACACGACGTTAAATAAAATTTAACTCACTAGTTAAGGATCAGTATCTGCTCCCTATCCCAGCAATGTATCCGCAGACACGTATCAACCAAGAGAGAAGGATCCCTCGAAGGTTATCTTGACATCCTTCGGATAATGGGAAGTCAACACAGACTTGCATCTCCCGTATGTGACAGCTAATATGTCCTTATGACATATTGTTAGGGAAAGAAACAAGAATTCGGAAAAGCTCGAACTTCATGCGCTTTTAATTCTCAGCTGTTTGAAGGAATCATCAATGCACTTATCAAGTGCTTAGGAGATCACAATGTCTCAAAGAAGGCCAGGGCGTTCTTTGATATAGATCTCTTCTGGGTGAAGCCTGGAGCCTCGCGCCTGAATGGCGCCTAGAGCCTGGCTGGAGCCTCGCGCCTGGATGGCGCCTCGCGCCTGGCTGGTGCCTGATTGGCTCCTCCTTCCTGGCTAGCGCCTGGCGCTTGGCTGGAGCCTTGCGTCTGGCTGGTGCCTTGCGCCTGGAAGGCACCTGGAGCCTGGCAGAAGACTTCATGAGTTACTGTCTATTGAGGTCTGCAATGCCTCAAGAGTTTCAGCGAGGTAGGGACCTATGACTGACAAACCCTTCTGGATCACGTCAATTGGGCTAGCCCGCTTACACGACAGAGCCTTCTCGGATCGTGCCAATGGGGGCTGACCCACTTACATGGCAGAGCCTTACCTGTATCATATCAATGGGGACTAGCCCTCTTACATGACAGAGCTTTAGGTTTCTCTTTACTGGAAGGAGCCTTGCGCCTGGATGGATCCTCAATCCTGACTGGAGCCTAGCCTTGAAGGAGCCTGGCACCTGGATGGCGCCTGGGCTGGCTTCTAGAGCCTGGCTGGCTCCTAGAGCCTGGCTGGCGCCTCGCGCCTGGCTTGGCTCCTCCACACTTGCTGGAGCTTCGAGCTTGGAAGAGTCTCTAGGCTGTCTGGCGATGTCCACATCGGACACTCTTATATCTGTCCGATTTGTTCGCCTCTGGCGCATTTGCGCCAGGTTGGAGGCCCGCTCCTTCTCAGTATCCGACCATGACAGAGTTCCTTGGAACTGTCCGCCTCTGGCGTTTTTCGCCTGTATTGGCATTTGGCGCTTGGCTGGCGCTACATTGTCCGAGAGTCCTGAACAACCACATAGTTTTATCAGGAGACTGGAGAAGGGTGGAAGAAATTCTTCCCCTTTGAGCTTTTGGCCCCTGGCAAGGGGAGGTGATTTTAGTCAGCTACACCCAGTAGACGACAGGATATCTAACAATACTAGAGAGAAGAGTCTTCCTCCGAGGAGGATCCTTCGTGAACACTTCTTTTGCTAACGAGATCTCTTCTTACATGTTGATGAGGTTCCTCGTTGCAGAATCTTCCCTATCCTTGCCCGAAGGAAGGGAAGGAGTCTGGAAGTCGAAGGAGACTCTGAGCTGAAACTGGGCGGGAAAACCCTGTTCTTATGATCTTATTGTATCCTTCTGAATACCTTCTGGGAAGCATTTTGAGCCCTCATCGCACCCCGAAGACTCTGTAGGCAAACCGGTTTAAACCATTCTCTTCTTCTGTAGATGAAAATGTAAGTACCCTGCCTGGGCAACGAAACTTCTATCTGAAAGTGTTGCGTCAGGAATAGAGGGATTTAGTTCTTTTGCCAGACATACTATGCTGGCAAGAACCCATTGCCGAGTCTCCATTGAATCTGATGCGAGATTCCAATGCACAAAAAATTCACTTGTCTTCTTGGTCGTTTAGGGCTAAGAGAAACAAAGAATTCCTTCAGAAACTTCCTCAAAGAAGTTTGATGAGGAGCAGTTCCATTTTGTCGGAACACGGAATCTGTGGCCACAAAAAGATCCCATTCGAAGTACATGATATCCTACTCTTGTCGTATTGCGGTATCGTATAAGATCCCGAAGATCTTAATCCTCTGTTATCTCTAATTCCCCTTGTAGAGACAGAGTATAGCCTTTTACTGCGTTCTTTGATAGCAGATATATACATAGGTGATTCTTCCCTCTGAAAGTGAAGAAAAAACCTCGCTATGTGGTTCACAGAGGTATCGGAAGAGGACAGTTTCCTCATTCCATCTAGAACGATCTGCAGCAATTCTATGTCTTAGCCATGACTATTGTCATTTACCTTGAAAAACCTCTCATTCATGTCCACTTCTTGTCAGTCTGCACGCGGACAGACTCAGAGTGGAGAGGTTTTATAGGTCTATTTATAATAGATTCTGATAGAATATCCAGATACTCTTGGGAAAGCCTTACGAAACATGCTGTGTGAAGAACGTGACTTCTGTGAATCCAACCTCTCTAAGGCCAAAATGAGGCATACATCCTCTCTTCCTTTGACGCCCATTTATCTTAATATCTGTTAAGAATTTATAATCTAGGGGAAAAAGACTAAAGTTTATTCCCCTTCTTTAAATTTAAAGATGTCTTATATTGCTACCTCTCTTGGTCGAGGAAAAAGAAGCAGTCTAAAGGAAGCCTGTTCGTCTTCTACCTTACAAAGAGATCTATGAAGAAGACTTTCCGCAGGTTCTCACAACTCTTTTCAATAAATGTTAGACATACGTTAACAGTTATTATCTTTGATCGAGAAGGTTCTCACGGACATGCAAAATCTTGCATCGAACCTCTTAAGGATCGTTACGTTCCGTGTCTGTTCCCAAATAGGTTCTCTTTTGTTAACGCGAACAGGGGCGAAAAAAGAGATTCTCGATGCTCTTTGCGATATGAGAGAGTCGTGGAATTGGCCTAAGTGATTAAAATAAATCATTTCATCATTCCTTGTAAGCGACCCCTTTTCGATAAATGGTAACGAAATCAGGAACGAATCTTGCCGTTACTGAGCCTGCTGTCCGAGAGGCTACTGGACTCTTAGGTTAATAACTCGCTAAAACGAGAAAATATCTTGGATGGTGCTTCTGGTGCAATTTGCGCCAGGCTGGCGCTTCCTTCTAGTTCTTTTTAGGTTATGTGCCATAACATCTATGCCTTTATGGTACCCGACACCTTCACATGTTTAATTCCGTTCTTAGTGGGAAAAAACTTTTATATAACGTAGTATAGTCCATTCAGGAAACAACTTCTGCCACTAAGAGAATGTTTCCCATCCGACTCACCCAACTTCTCTTGAGCAATATCCGATTCTAAAAAGGTTGTGTGCGTTTCTCGAAAGGATGAGAGAATTATATATATCGCGCTCTGCCGTATTAGAATCCTTTATAATACTGTCACATTGTGGTAAACAGCATTAATCTAGGAAACCTTTGTAAGGATACTAGGAATTCTGTAGTTAACCTCGGTATGTGCATAAGACTTGACCATACCGTAGTCTTAAAGTGAATTCTCTACTACATTCATCTTCTCACTAAGCATGTACTCTAATAAGCCATGCTTTCGTAAGCATGAGAGCATTATACAATATAGAGTTCCGCTGCGTTAGAATCCTTTAAAAATGTTACCTACGGTAAACAGCATTGAAATGTTGTAATATCTTTCTTATTGAAAGCTTCTTAGCAAAAGGCAGACAATATTTTATTTATGTTTGCTTAACTATCCCCTCAATCCGAGGCTAAAACCACGATTGTAGGGGAGAGACACGGTTAGTCATTCCATCCCGCAGGAGAGAGACGTGTAACCGACCACTCATGACCGACACCTACATGATACTGCGTTGGTGTATAGCAATAGCAGTCTCGTTAGCCGACTGGCCTTACTCTTCCAGAGTTGCCAGCTACTCCATTTAATAAAGGAATCATAAAATTATTATCGAACTTCAGGAAGTTCTTATAATGCATATCTAAGCGAAACAAGACTTCGATAAATCTAGAAGCTAAGTAGGTGTTGTCTTAACAATCCCTTTAAGCGTAGTCCTTCCTAGGAAATTCCTGGAAGGATACTGGTAATTGAGTTGCTCAGCAAAAAAGTAACTACGGTATGTGCTTATGATTTGCCGTATCGTATTCTCATACAGCAGATACTCTACTACCTTCTTTCCCTGCCGAGGCAGATAGAGAAAGGAAAAATTTTTACTATCTTCGTTCTTTTCGTTAATAGAACGATAGAAAGAGTATATATATCTCCTTAAGGAAGGAAGTTAATCCAGGAACTCTTTAAATCTTCGTGATTTCCTCATAAATCGTGGAAGAGACAGAATTCCTGTTCATCTGTAGGGTTTACGGAAGGAAGTAGATATTTCCTATCTGCCATCATACCCAAACGTCGATGAGATTCTTATAAGAAAACTCCCAAAGTTCTTGCCTCTTCATAACGAGGGAAGAGCATGAATGAAGGAGAGAGTCCTCTGAATAATGAAAAAATGGCTTCTCTTAGTTATCCGGAATCATTCTGGCAAAAAGCGGACGGCCGCCTGTGCGACATCTTGCACCTTTGCCAGGGGAAAGTTGCTCAAGTTGAAAACTCAAAGAGGAGCCTCGCGACTGACCTCTCTCTCATAAGAAGATTAAGAATATTCTGGCGCCTGGCTCCTTGCACCTAGCGCCTGGAATGTTCCGCGCGCCTGGAATGTTCCGCACGCTAGAAAGGAGACTTGCTCCTGGAACGTTCCGCTTGCGTGGAAGGTCCCGTGCGCCCTGATAGTTCCGAGCGCCTACTAGACCCCTTTTAGAAAGAGCCTCTTGCCCGGAAACGTTCAATGGAAGGATCGTTCTGATTGCCTCTCTACTATAAGGCTCCTTGCTCTAGCCATCTGTTTTTCTGGCGCAATTTGCGCCAGGCTGGCGCTTCATCTCTTTGAAGGCGCCTTGCGCCAAGAAAAATTTTCTAGAACGCGGCTCGCGTTTGGTTGTAGGAACGCGGCTCGCGCTAGTCTGTTAGCTGGAACGCGCCTCGCTGCTGGCTATTGGAACGTAGCTCACGCTAGCTTGCTGGAACGTGGCTTCCTGACAGCGGCTGGCTCTTGCTCAGTGTTCTCTTAGTTTTCAGAGAACGCGCTAGATCATCGAAACTCCAAACATACATTCTTTGTCTTTTCGAATGTAAGATGAAGAGACGCACTTTGTTTTTTAAGGATGCCTTATCAATGGATATCCTTGGCAAGTCGAGGGAACGTTCTACAGAACCTGCCGAGGGGGACGCCTGACCGGTGGGGGTTCTCCCTAAACCTTCCTTCCTGCGGCTGTCGACTTTCCTCCTCCACTGGGTCTGGGAGTTTGGAAGAGGTCTAGGCCTGGAAGCGCTACGGAGCCGATCAGACGCACCCTCCACTGCACTGGGAACACTATATTCACTTATTACCTTTTTAGAGCTCGCCTTTTGAGCTCCATCCATTTATCTTCAAATTTGCACATATGAATTTGTAGATTCTGTGGAGTAAGAAGGTGATGAGGATGCAACAACTACTAGAATTGTCAATACTCTAACTGCTCGTTAGTACGAGAGCTCTTAAAGCTTCTAAAGGAAGCGTATCTAGTTATATGCTTTCTGACTTCCTAAAGTAGGAAGTTAGATCTTATATTTCCTTCATCAAGTTCTAACACTTATACACGTATTAGTGAAAAAAAAAAAATCAATATTTCCCTTATTGCAAAATATATGAGTGTCTACCGAAAAATTCGGTAGTTTCACGTAATATATTCTTTGAAATTTCGAAGCCAAATTCATTAAAAAGTTAATAAAAGCGTATGCCAAACCAAAGACCCAGTATTCCCTGCAAAAGACAGCCCAGAAGGTCGATGGCGATGAAAAAAACGAAAATCAAGTCAGGAGGTAGCAACAACGTATGTTGACACTACCGCGACAGAGAAAATCTGCCACCCAGCGGCAGGGGCGGTAGATCACCTGACCTACCTGCAGCGTGTGCCGCGAAATTCGAATTTCTGTCGGGGACGACGGAGTCTATAGCTAAGTATATATCTGCTGGGTAAGTTCCATGTACAAAATGAAGATTTTGGAATATTCTGACGCCTGGCGTCTGGATCCTTGCGCCTGGCGTCTGGATCCTTGCGCATAGCGCCTGGTGTCTGGATAGTTCCGTGCGCCTGGAATGTTCCGCACGCTAGAAAGGAGACTCGCTCCTGGAACGTTCCGCTTGCGTGGAAGGTCCCGTGCGCCCTGATAGTTCCGAGCGCCTCTAGTCTTCTTTTACGAGCCTCTTGCCAGTCAACGTTCAACGGAAGCATCCTTCTGATTGCCACTCTACTATAAGGCTCCTCAGTCTAGCCGTCTGTTTTCTCTTTGAAGGCACCTTGCGCCAAGAAAAAAGTTCTGGAACGCGGCTCGCGCTCAGTTGCTGGAACGCAGCTCGCGTTTATCTGTATGAACGAGGCTCGCGCTAGTCTGTTGGAACGCGGCTCACTGTTGGCTGTTGGAACGTGGCTCGCGCTAGCTTGCTGGCTGGCTCTCAGCCTCTCACTCAGTGTTCTCTTAGTTTTCAGAGAACGCGCCAGATCGTCCGAACTCCAAACATGTACATTCTTCGTCTTTTCGGATGTAAGATGAAGAAACGGAAGAAGAGACGCACTTTTTAAAGGATGTCTTTCCAATGGCTATCCCTGGCAGTCTGGGACGTTCTACAGATCCTGCCGAGGGAACGCCCGATCAGTGGGGATTCTCCATAACCTCCGTAAGGCTTTCGACTTTCCTTCTCCTCTGGGCTTGTGAGCTTGGAAGAGGTCTAGGCCTGAGAGCGAGACAGAGCCGATCGGAGCACCCTCTACTATTTATGGACGCCTTTGCCTTCCAGTGGGCGAACTTTGGCAGTCTGTTGGACGTTCTACAAGATCCTGCCGAGGTGGGATGCCTGATCGGTGGGGATTCTCCATAACCTCCGTAAGGCTTTCGACTTTCCTTCTCCTCTGGGTATGTGAGCTTGGAAGAGGTCTAGGCCTGGGAGCGAAACAGAGCCGATCAGAACGCACCCTCCACTGCACTGTGAACACTAAAATCACTTCTTACCTTTCAATAACTCGTATTTTGAGCTACATTCCTTTGTCTTCAAATTGCAATATGAATTTGAAGATTCTGTGAAGTAAGAAGGAGATGAGGATACAACACTACTAGTATTGTAAATGCTCTAACTGCTCGTTAGTACGAGAGCTATAAAAACTTCTAAAGGAAGCGTAACTAATTCTATTCCTGACTTCCTCAAGAAGGAAGTTAGCTCAATCAATTCTAACATTTACTACACGTTATTATGAATAAATATTAAAATTTTCCTTCTTGCAAACTATGTGAGTGTCTACCGAAAAGTTCGGTAGTTACACGTAAACAATTCTTCGAAATTTTCGAAGCCAAAGTTATTAAAATGCGTATGCCGAACCAAAGATCCAGTACTTCCCTGCAAAAGATAGCCCAGAAGATCGATGGCGATGAAATCCAAAAATCAAGTCAGGAGGAACTGCAAACGTTGTTTACATTCCAAGCGACAGAGAAAATATGAATAGAAAACGGGAATGGTTCCTAATCCTGCCACCCAGGGCAGGACGGTAGATCACATGACCTACCTGCAGCGTGTGCCGCGAAATTTGAATTTCTGTCGGGGACGACCGAGTCTTAGCTATGTATATATCTGACAGGTAAGTTGATTGTATGAAACTGGGGTTGTATGCTAATTATTAAAGTAAATTAATATCAACATCAAACACTATTTATTCAAAATAAAAATTAAAGATCCCACCAAGAAATCATGATTACCAGCAGTCATCAAGAGCTCACAAACACATCTTCATCTTAAGACAGCTGAAAGAAAAGTGGAGTGTTTACATCCGGGCAGGTGGGCCTACCCGTCTACCTGACAGTAGTTACTGCCCAACCACCTTGTTCAAGAATTTAATGGCCGTATTCCAGCCTACGCTGAAAGTAATTCCTTATGTAAAGTACATGGGGTTTGTATATCGTGTTGCAACAAATATGAAGTGGCAGAGATGACGAAAAGCCAACTCTCCATCACAAACATGAAAAAAAGAAACAAACCAATAACAACCCTTAAGGAGAGGCAAAAAACCCATATCCAGTGTTCAGAAAAAAAAATCAAAAGAAACTGAATTAAATTAGAAACAAAAAACTTACTTTAAAAAGGGCTGTCAAAAGTTACTAAATTATTTTAATCTATAATAATATATATAATATATATATACAACGAGAGATTATAACAAGACCATAACAGAAGCGAGTGATAATTGAAGGGCATATACAGGAATATTTGATAAACAATGAGAGAATAACAAATGTTAATCTGTGGCGGGATCACAAGCTCAAAAAAACAAGCAGGTAAAATCCCCCCCAACATAAACTTGAACAATCCAGTTACCAAACTAACCCTCAGCCACAATTTCCTCTTAACACTATGGAATACACGCAGGACAATTGACTTACCTACAAACAGAACAAAGAACACAAACCCATGTACTCACCCAACTCCAGATACCCAGGGCTATGCTGTGCTGTCTGCTGGTCGAGGTTGCTGAGACACCACCAACAACAAAGACAACAACCAAGAACCACAACCCCACAACTCAACAACAACACAACAACCAAGGACAACAACCTTACAACCCAACAACACAACACAACACCCAAGGGCCAGCACCCCACAACTCAACAACACAACAACAAACAAGGAACACAACCACAACTCAGCAACACAGCAAACAAACAAGGAACACAACCATAACAACAACAAACAATGAATACAACCACAACAAAAGACCACTGCACAAACAATCACTAACACAAAAAAATCAGCAACACAACAAGCCAACACACACACCCACTAACAACACCAAGAAATCACAACAGTTCACCAACAACAACCCTCAACAATTCACAATCAAAACAACTCACACATAACTCAGCAGGAACTCACAAGCACGACAAATCCAACAGCACAGGCACAACATCTCCAAAGCAAACAATATCAAACGCAACAACAACTAAACAACAAATCAATAACACACAACTTAACTTCACAGACCGCTGCCAAAACTACTGATCATCACAAGCTCTGCCTAAAGACTTGACTCCAAAACACAGAACTCTAACTCCAACACCAGCAGACAACCCAGAACTCACCAACAGCCAATTCAATCATTAACCATCCATCCATGAATTATGCCATCTCTCTCTCTCTCTCTCTCTCTCTCTCTCTCTCTCTCTCTCTCTCTCTCTCTCTCTCAAGGCCGTTGTCAAATGGAACTCCCATAACTCTTCCATAACTCATTAACTGTGTTATTCATTTCCATTAAATGATGATCAGAGGTTAAAAGCGAGTAGGAGCCAGTACCAGACAACATGAGTCTTGACTTCACATAGTGACCTCTTACGAGATGTTTACCATGACATCATCCAGTCGTGGTCAAAGTGCATTGGGAAAGTAGTATGTGAATTAAAATTAAAAGTGAACTCTTTTTCAGACAAAAGTAAAGAAATTAGTAGTTATTAGGCACCTAAACAAAAGACCACATATAAATCGTCCTCACAAAGGAACGGGAGCAGAGTAAGGGGGGAGTGTTGGGGGTATGGCAATGTGACTCGGCCTCATAGTAATTTGTGGACTTATAAATTTCCTCACGAGTGCCCAGTGACTTAAGAAAGAATCTAAGTCCAAGTATCAACTCATAAAAGTCCTAAGTGTTTTTGAAATAGACTCAGTAATCACTGCAAGCATAAAAGTCCTAAGTGCTTTTGAAATAGACTCAGTTCAATCACCGATGCATATAAATCACGAGTGCCTTTTAAGTCTTTTTAGATAAATCCTTAAAACAAATCTCGGTTGACTCACCAAGAGTTAAGGTGGAATTTTATAGACATTTAAGAGAATAATAAAATGAGTTTATTTCCACCCAATTTAAATATAAGTTGTTAAAAAGGATTGCTGCATCAGCTTCATTAATTTTGTAGTCTTCTCTATTCTCATCAAGGATTTCTCAGTGTTACTAAAACCGGCAAGCAACGTGCCAAAGGGGATCGTCAAATCCGGGTCATATTGAATTATTCATTAATGCTAATACAAGTTGTTCTCTCTCTCTCTCTCTCTCTCTCTCTCTTGACACGACGTTTCGCCCAGATCTGCCAGGGCATTATCACAGCGATGGTTGCTGGAGGTGTGAATCTTGGTGGCAAGTCCTTTTCATTATATCATAGTTGTGCGGGCACTCATGGATGCTCCTGCAGGACCCGGGGAATATTAGACTTTTCATTGGCTGGCGGCCAGGCGTCAGAAACGCTTCAGGCGCATTGATCTTCTCACTTCTCAGGTGTGTGGCATCACCTGGAGCCGGGTTTTCATTGGCTGCGACCATGATGACATCACTCCTGGTATTTCTGCCATCCTCTGTACGGAGGGACCTGCGGTGGGAGCAGCAACACCACGGGCTGGAGCAACGACGGCAGGAACTGGTACGGGGGCAGCAACAACAGGAACTGGCAGCAGCACAGGAACTGGCGGCAGGTCGAGCAGGGAACTCTTGGGGCACCAAAAGTCAGGGACTGGGGTGAGGGCAGCAAAACCAGGCGGTAAGGTCATCTCCTTCCTCGGCAAGCACGGCAGCGGGGCCTGAACTGAAGCTGTCGGGGTAACCATAGCCACGTGCTGGGCGTAAACCAGGTGAGGAGGAGCTGCATACCCAGGTGTTGATACTGTTGTTGTCGTCGACGTCTCTGGAACGTGTGTCACCGGCCTGGGTTCCCGAGCCACCAGGTGGTACAGCAGCCCCTGAAGACTCGGTGCGCCTGGGAGTCCAAGCGAGTACCAGACCTGCTTGAGATCGCCTCCCACGGCAGGCATACCTGAAGAGGCAAGAGTCGGGTTAGTGGGCGGGGGGGGGGGGGGGGGGGGGGGGGGGGGGCCCACTTGTCCGGGGGGGGGGGGGGGGGGGGGGGGGGGGGGGGGGGGGGGGGGGGGGGGGGGAGGGGGAAGAAAGTTCCCACCCCGAGCGAACGGAAGACCCACCCCGAGTACAGTAGAATACATGCTGCGCTCCAAGCTTGGCAGGAGGTTTCGAGGCGAACCCCTTGAATTATTTTCATGGAGGAAACTCTGGCCTGATGCCGTATCCGCCTGAGACTTCAAGGGATTCGACGTGGGCGAAGCTGTGTTGCAGATTCAGGAACAGTTGACGATCCTGAAACTTTCGCAACCAGATCTTGACGAGATCGTTGCACTCGGCAAGTCCAAGGGGCTGGTCGTTGACAAGGATGACATCAATGACCATATCGAGGAGCACCAAGAAGAGCTTACGATGGATGACCTGAAGGAGTTGGAGGCCATGCAACATAACGTTCCCACCCCTGAGCGAACGGAAGACCCCCGAGTACAGTAGAACATTGGGGTGCTGCGCTCCTCTCTAACACTCGAATGATCGATTGAAGGGGTGGACCGTGACACACCCCCGAAGGGGAAGAAGCCATATGCAGAGCTGAGACGAAGGAAGGAAAGAGGAAGACATGTCCATAACCAATGGTGTCGCTGGAGAGCCCTCCGACGACACCATTGGACTAGCAAGTGATATCGAACTTCAAGAAGCTGTATACGAAACATCTTTTCAAGAGATGTTTTGACATCACCGATACCACAAACCTCATCTTGCGTGAATTTTGGAAGGAGCATTTCGATGTTGTGTATGCATCCGACTCATCGACCAAGCTTGGCAGGAGGTTTCGAGGCGAACCTTGAATTCTTCATGGAGGAAACTCTGGCCTGATGCCGTATCCGACCTGAGACGTTCAAGGGATTCGACGTGGGCGAAGCTGGTGTTGCAGATTCAGGAACAGTTGACGATCCTGAAACTTTCGCAACCAGATCTTGACGAGATCGTTGCACTCGGCAAGTCCAAGGGGCTGGTCGTTGACAAGGATGACATCAATGACCATCTCGAGGAGCACCAAGAAGAGCTTACGATGGATGACCTGAAGGAGTTGGAGGCCATGCAACATAACGTTCCCACCCCGAGCGAACGGAAGACCCCCGAGTACAGTAGAACATTGGGGTGCTGCGCTCCCTCCTCTACACTCGAATGATCGATTGAAGGGGTGGGACCGTGACACACCCCCGAAGGGGAAGAAGCCATATGCAGGAGCTGAGACGAAGGAAGGAAAGAGGAAGACATGTCCATAACCAATGGTGTCGCTGGAGAGCCCTCCGACGACACCATTGGACTAGCAAGTGATATCGAACTTCAAGAAGCTGTATACGAAACATCTTTTCAAGAGATGTTTTGACATCACCGATACCACAAACCTCATCTTGCGTGAATTTTGGAAGGAGCATTTCGATGTTGTGATATGCATCCGACTCATCGACCAAGCTTGGCAGGAGGTTTCGAGGCGAACCTTGAATTCTTCATGGAGGAAACTCTGGCCTGATGCCGTATCCGCCTGAGACTTCAAGGGATTCGACGTGGGCGAAGCTGGTGTTGCAGATTCAGGAACAGTTGACGATCCTGAAACTTTCGCAACCAGATCTTGACGAGATCGTTGCACTCGGCAAGTCCAAGGGGCTGGTCGTTGACAAGGATGACATCAATGACCATCTCGAGGAGCACCAAGAAGAGCTTACGATGGATGACCTGAAGGAGTTGGAGGCCATGCAACATAACGATCCCACAGAGCGAACGGAAGACCCCGAGTACAGTAGAACATTGGGGTGCTGCGCTCCCTCCTCTACACTCGAATGATCGATTGAAGGGGTGGACCGTGACACACCCCCCGAAGGGGAAGAAGCCATATGCAGGAGCTGAGACGAAGGAAGGAAAGAGGAAGACATGTCCATAACCAATGGTGTCGCTGGAGAGCCCTCCGACGACACCTTGGCCAGCTTACACGCCTTCTTCCTCCCCTCGTATCGCTCCCACAATACACAAATCACACATGTATCGGCGCGAGAGCATTCTCGCCCTCGACACCCAGTGCATAAATCATGAGGGTCAACATCATGAAGAGACCTAAAGGCCCCACACCTACGGCCCTCCACACCAGGGCACAATCTGCGGCTGACTGGGGGGCGGGGGGGTCTCTCCGACTCATGGCTTCCATTTCACCACAAATAATGAATGAATAATAAAAAAAACAAGATACTAAGTACTTACAATCTTCCACACACACAAGTACAGTGGTACCTCAAGATACGAAAGGCTCAACTTACGAAAATTGTTCAAGATACGAAAGGTTGTTGCTGTAAAGTCAGAGATTCGCCTGGACCACCGATAACAATTTTAAAACTTGTGCGCCGCCAACTGAGTAAACTCGCCACCATCCTCCCGCTCTCTCATTGGTTCCTGATGCTAGTCACCACCTTAAGATCCTTCTCTCCTATTGGTCAGCATCTCTCCCATGATCCCATGATGCATCTACGTAGCGGCGTGCTCTTTCGGCCACTTCGCGGTATTCGTTCGTTCTATACGATTTCGTTTATAATGTAAATTCGTTAGTGATTTCATTGTAGTACTTTAACATGTTGTGTGACAACTTTACTACATACGTATACTACATAACATAATTACGTACAGTATATACGTAGTCATGGGTCCCAAGAAAGTTGAAATTCACGGAAAGAAGAGGATGCTTTCTTTGGAGACGAAGATGGAGATAATTAAAAAGTATGAAGCTGGTATGCAATTGAGTGTGATCGCCAAGGAATACGGCCGAAATCCGTCGACAATACGCACCATCCTTAAGCAGAAAGATGTCATCAAAGCAGCTACACCTTCCAAGGGCGTGACTATTTTGTCCAGCAAGAGGAGCCACGTGCACGATGAAATGGAAAGGCTGCTTCTTGTCTGGATAAGAGACAAAAAAATCGCTGGCGATACGATAATGGAGACGGCAATCTCCCACATGGCCTGCGCTATTTTCGTCAATTTGATTGCCCAGGCCGAAGACAACGGAGGAGAAGGGACATCGACGCCAACCCCAGACTTCAAGGCTTCTCATGGGTGATTCGAAAAATTCAGTAAACGGACTGGCATCCATTCAGTGGTGCGGCATGGGGAGGCGGCCAGCTTGGACACGAAAGCAGCCGAAGCCTTTATTAAGACGTTCGACAAGATGACTCTCAACGAAAGCTACAGTTCTCAGCAAGTCTTCAACTGTGATGAAACTGGCCTTTTTTGGAAAAGAATGCCTCGTCGGACATCACGCAGGAAGAGAAGAAGCTACCCGGGCATAAGCCTATGAAAGACAGGCTTACCCTCGCACTTTGTTCAAATGCCAGTGGGGATTGCAAGGTGAAGCCCCTACATGTCTATCATTCGGAGACTCCTCGAGCCTTCAAGGCCCACACAGTGCTTAAGGAGAAGCTTCCAGTGATGTGGAGGGCTAATGCGAAAGCCTGGGTAACGGGACTTTTGTTCACTGAGTGGGTAAATCTGTGTTTCGGCCCAACAGTGAAGAAATTCTTGGAAGAGAAGCACCTCCCTCTGAAATGTCTGCTGGTGTTGGACAATGACCCTGCTCACCCTCCTGGCCTCGAGGAAGATATCTTAGCAGAGTATTCGTTTATCAAGGTTCTTTATCTTCCGCCTAACACCACCCCTCTCCTCCAGCCCATGGACTAGCAAGTGATATCGAACTTCAAGAAGCTGTATACGAAACATCTTTTCAAGAGATGTTTTGACATCACCGATACCACAAACCTCATCTTGCGTGAATTTTGGAAGGAGCATTTCGATGTTGTGATATGCATCCGACTCATCGACCAAGCTTGGCAGGAGGTTTCGAGGCGAACCTTGAATTCTTCATGGAGGAAACTCTGGCCTGATGCCGTATCCGCCTGAGACTTCAAGGGATTCGACGTGGGCGAAGCTGGTGTTGCAGATTCAGGAAAACGTGACGATCCTGAAACTTTTCGCAACAGATCTTGACGAGATCGTTGCACTCGGCAAGTCCAAGGGGCTGGTCGTTGACAAGGATGACATCAATGACCATCTCGAGGAGCACCAAGAGGAGCTTACGATGGATGACCTGAAGGAGTTGGAGGCCATGCAACATAACGTTGTTCAAGAAGAGTTCTCTAGCAGCGGCGAGGAGGAGGATGACGACTCTATGACAACGGCAAAAATTAGGGATGCTCTAGCTGCTTTTCATAAGGTGCAATCATTCATAGAAAAGAGGCACCACGAAAAGGCTTCCACAGGTCGTATGCTTGCACAGTTCGATGACATTTGCCAGAGTTGTTTCAGGAACATTGTCAAAACCAAGCAGAAGCAATCTTTCTTGGATAGTTATTTTTTAAAGGGGCCTTCAGTAGGAGTAAGTAAAAAGGAAGAACCAAGTGATACTACGAAAAAACAGAAAGTTTAAAGTGGCGAAGAAGTTGAAATTTTGTAAAAAAAAAAAAAAAAAAAAAAAAAAAAAAAAAAAAAAAAAAAAAAAAAAAAAAAAAATGTAAAAGTCAAAAAAAAAGAAAAAAAAAAAAGAAAATTTTAATTTAAGTTTTTTGAAAAGTTAAATGTTACAGTTTTCGTAGTTAAGTGTACGTACGTATCTGCCGCTTGTCCTCCTCCTCTGTTGCCACTTTCGGAGATAGCCTCACTCAAAAGGTAAGCTTCCACATTTTACTACATATGTACACGTGTACGTACAGTTTTTCTTGTATACCATGTGCACTTATACACTTTATTTACAAGTACTATGTATTACATATTAGCAGTACATATTAAGTTAGGTATTGATTGACCCAAATTGTTGTAGTATTTCATTGTTTATAGGTCAATTTACCTTTATTATGAAATTTACTGGGGTGTTTTTGGAGGGCTTAGAACAGATTAGCCATTTTACATGTAAAATGCGGTTCAAGATACGAAAAACTCATGGTACGAAGGCCGCCTCGGAACAGATTAATTTCGTATCTCAAGGTACCACTGTACTACAGTATTGAGAAAAAGTAATTGGCAGACTTCGTGTTGAAGTAAACAAAGCATACGACAGTGGCGGGCAGAGCGGTGAACAGCTCGTCCTACTCCGTCGGCGGCTTAAAGCAAAGTGGATCTTCACCTCCCAGTAGGGCAGGACTCCCGGCTATCAGACAAGCAGTTAATTACCGAACCACCTTGTTCGAAAGCTTACGACCAGTTCCAGCTGCACTGAAGTTACATTCCATATGTTAAAGGACCGAGGGTTTGTATTACGTGTTGGAACAAATGTAGTCATGAAAATAACATCAAAATACACTAGTTATCGAAACCTTATCCCCCGCAAGAATAGGCGAATTTCCTGCAAATAATGGGTAGACATGGTCCAGAGAGATCCGTGAATCCGTGAGTCCGTGAATCCGGAGAACGCAAACACAGGGGGGCCCTGAAATATTATTGGGAAAAAAAATTTTGTTGTGGTTTTTTTTTTTTCTCATATTTGTTCACCTTATGTACTGGCCTGTGAGCGGTATTGAGCAAAATACTGTCGCAAAATTTCTGTATGACTTTAAGGTGGAAATGAGAAACATATTCTACTTTCCTACTAAAGTATACACTATAGTATATGATAAACCTGGATCTTCTTAGAGAAAGGTCCAGGTTTATCATATACTATACGTAGTTTATACTTTAGTAGGAAAGTAAAGTATATTTCTCATTTCCCCTAAAAAGTCAAACAGAAATTTTGTGACAATATTTCACTCATGCCGCTCACAGGCCAGTACATACGGTGAACAAATATCTAAAAAAAAAAAAAAAATCCCCCCCCATGGCAATAATATTTGAGGGCCCCCTGTATTCGTGTTCTCCAGATTCACGGATTTCTCTCTGGACCATATCTACCCATTATTTGCGGGAAATTCACCTATTCGGGGGAGGGGGGAGTTTCCGATGAAAATAATAACTAATTAGTGTATTTTGATGTTATTTTCAGGCCATGTCACCACACCCTTTAAAGGTGGAGAGAGACCAAAAAGTGGTGTGTGTGTTTTAAATAACAGACACACAGGGAAAGACTTTTACTGTTACTAAAGGCACTCTGCAGCTTGGTGTACATTCACTCAGGCAGAAATTCTTCTGCAGTGTCTGGAAACTAAGCTGATACACAATAGGCTACAATACAGCAATGGATCTGTAATACAATCTTACTACCAATAACACAGCATGGAAAAACAGAAACAGAAAAGAAATATTGGTAACTTTGGACTCCCAAAGAGGACCAAAGGGATGAAACACATTTGTATTACGTATTAACTTGTCTAACCTGATCTCGAGCTCTATCACCAACCACCACGAACAGACTTCTGTGACCTTTAAGAGCACCATTTTCTATGAGGATACGAACCCTGTTATCGATCTTACGTTTCATATTTTATACTTCGTTTCTGTCAAAATGGTTCTGTGGAAAAGAAAGCTACTATGTTTATTTTGTAAAATGATATTGTTAGTATACAATAAAGTTTTGTACATACTTACCTGGCAGATATATACTTAGCTTAGGTCTCTGACGTCACGACAGAAAATTCAAAACTCGCGGCACACGCTACAGGTAGGTCAGGTGATCTACCTTACCCGCCGCTGGGAGGCGGATGTAAGAACCAGTCCCCCTTTCTTGTCAGGTTATTTTCTTCCACCTGTCTCCTGAGGGGAGGCTGGGCGGGCCATCAATCGTATATATCTGCCAGGTAAGTATGTACAAAACTTTATTGTATACTAACAATATCATTTTTGTACATGAACTTCCCTGCCAGATATATACTTAGCTGATTGACACCCTTGGTGGAGGGAAAGAGACACATACTTACTTATAAAGTGGGGACAACACATGTTAAAGGAATAAAAAATATAAACCTCTGGTTCTTACCTGATTTAGGCAGAAGACTTGATAGTTACTGTCTATTAGTCTGCGTTGCCTAAAGAGTCTCAGCGAGGGCGTGACCTATGGCTGAAGAACTCTTTGGGTCTACCAATGGGAACTGAGTCCACTTACTTGGCAGAATCCAAGCAGGATCTGGTCAATGGGGATCAACCCGCTTACATGCCAGAGCCTATCACTACAATTGCAAGGAGCCTCAAGCAACAACCGATCACCTAACCAAATACTAACATTAGTATACGAAAGAAGGAGTTGCCTCCTGCAACCTCCTTCGTACAACCAAAAACTCAAACTTAAAAACTAAAAGGGAAAAGGATTACAAGGATGTGTTTCAGCTCCCTGCCCCAGCACTGAATCCGCCGATACGTAAGGGCCTAGCCAAAACACTTTTCATACGTAATCGATACGTCCTTTAGGTAGTGATTGGAGAAGACTGATCACACCTCCAAAAAAGTGGCCTTCATAAGGTTTGTAATGACAAATTCTTCTTGAAAGCCAAAGACGTCGCGATGGCCCGTACTTCGTGCGCCTTGACTTTCAGAAGGCTAAACTGTTGCTGATTGCAAGAAGTGTGTGCTTCTCCAATAACATTGCTGATAAGAATGAGAGTGCATTTTTAGATAAGGGCCTACTGGGGTCCCTTACAGAGCACCAGAGATTGCTTTTATTTTTTAGCAGCAAGTCTTTTCTTCCTCTGAAGATAAAATTTCAGGCTTCTCACCGGGCAAAGAGATCTCTCCTCTTTTGTCCCAACTAAGGAGGATAAGCTTTTGATTTTGAAGCTCCTGGGCCACGGTGAAGAAGGGTTTTCGTTCTTGGCTAGGAAAGCCGGAAGAAAAGAGCAAACCGCGGAGCCTCCTTGGAAACCTACCTCACCTTCTAGAGCCTGCAGCTCGCTGACCCTCTTCGCTGACGCTAACGCACAGAGAAAAAGAGTCTTCATCGAAAGGTCTCTGAACGAAGCAGTATGGGGAGGTTCGAACCTTGAGGACCTCAGGAAGAGCAGCACGACATCTAAATTCCAGCTAGGAACTAAGGAGGAGGTTCTTTTAACCGTTTCAAACGATCTGATTAAATCATGGAGGTCCTTGTCCTCAGATATGTTTCAATCCTCTATGATGAAGACTGAGGAAAGCATGCTCCTGTATCCCTTGATGGTGGAGACAACTAACCCGCATTTTTCCCTCAGAAGATAAGGAAATCTGCTATCTGAGTCACAGAGGTACTGGAGGAGGAAACTTTATGAGTCCTGCACCAACGTCGAAAAACATCCCACTTCGACTGGTAGACTCTAGATGTGGAAGGTCTACGTGCATTGG
Organism: Macrobrachium nipponense; assembly: GCF_015104395.2. Lineage (NCBI taxonomy): Eukaryota > Metazoa > Arthropoda > Malacostraca > Decapoda > Palaemonidae > Macrobrachium > Macrobrachium nipponense. The sequence continues at coordinate 51,575,572 of NC_061110.1, read as the reverse complement.
CAATAGCCCTTGCAGACTTTGCCGAAAAGCCCTTAGCTGACGAGACTCTTGATAGTCTGAATCCAGTCAGACTGAGAGCGGGGAGGTTTTTGTGAAACCTGTCGAAGTGGGGCTGTTTGAGCAGATCGACTCTTAGTGGTAGGGATCTTGGGACATCCACCAGCCATTTCCAGTACCTCTGTGAACCAGTCGTGGGCGGGCCAGAACGGAGCTATCAAAGTCATCCTTGCTCCCTCTGAAGCTGCGAACTTCTTAACGTTTCCCCTAGAATCTTGAAAAGGCGGGAACGCGTAAAGATCCAGATTCCTCCAATCCATCAGGAATGCATCTATTGCCATGCTCTTGGGTCTGCAATAGGGGAGCAGTATAGATCTATCCTCGCATTCCTGGAGGTCGCAAATAGATCGAGATGGGGCCTGCCCCACGTCCTCCACAGCTCCTGGCATACGTCCGCGTGCAGAGTCCACTCTGAGGGAAGGACTTGATTCCTTCTGCTTAGCAGATCCGCTCTGACATTTCTTTCTCCCTGTACGAAACCTGGTGAGAAGCCTTATCTTCCTTTCCTCTGACCCAGGGAGGAGCGATCCGCTGTCTGTACAGGGAGAAAGAGTGAGTCCCCCCCTGTTTCCGAATGTAAGCCAGGGCTGTGGTGTTGTCCGAGTTGATCTGAACATATTTCCCTTTTACGAGGGGTTCGAAGGTATTGAGAGCTAACCAAAACCGCTGTTAGCTCCTTCTTGTTGATGTGCCAGGACACCTGATCCCCCATCCAGGTGCCTGACACTTCCCTCGACCGAGAGTAGCTACCCCAACCTATGTCCGAAGCGTCTGCATATAACATAGGTTGGGGTTTCGAACCTGCAAGGAAAGGCCTTCCTTGAACAATAGAGGGTTCTAGCCACCAACGTAGATCCTCCTTTATCTCTTGCGAATTTTGAACGCAAAGTCCAGACCTTGAGATTTTTGATCCCAGTTCCTCGTCAGGAAGAACTGTAGGGTCTGAGGTGCAACCTTCCTAGAGAAACGAATTGCTCCAGCGAGGAGAGTCCCCCAACAGACTCATACACTCCCTCGCTGTGCATACATCTGTCTCTAGAAAGATTGCTACCTTCTCCAAACCTCGGGTTATCCTCTCTGGGGACGGATACGCCCGACGAAAAAACCTGAGGAAGCCATCAGAAATCCCCAGATAGATACGCTCTTGACTGGGGATTAGCTGTGACTTCTCGAAATTCACTAGCAAACCCAGAGAAGTGCTAGATCCAACGTCACTCGTAAGTCCTCCAGACATTTCTTGCCTTGGATGTTTGGCCCATGATAAGCCAATCGTCCAATTAGAGGGAAATCCGCCCAATCCCTCGAGATGAAGCCATCCTGGGGCAACGTTCTTCATCATCCTGTGAATACTTGGGGGGCGTGGAAAGGCCGAAACATAGGGCCCTGAAACTGAAAAACGTTCCCTCCCCACATGAATCTGAGAAATTTGCGAGAAGGATGGATCGGCACATGGAAGTAAGCGTCCTGAAGGTCCAGCGACACCATCCAGTCCCCGGGACGAAGAGCTGCTAAGACTGATGACGTCGTCTCCATAGCGAACTTCCTCTTCTTCACAAAGACATTCAGGGCGCTCACGTCCAGAACCGGTCTCCATCCTCCTGAGTTCTTGGGAACTAGGAACAGACGGTTGTAGAACCCCGCTGAAAGAGGGTCCTGAACCATCTCTATTGCCTCTTTCTCTAACATCAGCTCTACCGCTAGAGCGAGGGCTTGATTCATTAGTGGGTCTTTGTATTTGGCCACCAGTGCCCTTGGAGTGGTGGTCAAGGGTGGTCTCGAGATAAAGGGAATGAGGTATCCCCTCTTGATGATCGGGAGGGACCAGTGTCCGCCCCCTTTCGTGCCCAGACATCTGCAAAGTTCAGAAGTCTGGCACCCACAGTTGTCTGGAGGACACACGAACTACTTCTTGCCCTAATAGACTGAGAGAAGGTCCTTCCTCTTCTAGCGGTCTGAACCTCTGGAGGAAGAAGAGCGAGACGAAGGTCCTCCCTCGAAAGGGTTCTTGCCTACTTTGAGCCTCCTTCTTCGTCTTCTGTTGAAACGAAGGTTTCGGGATTCTAGCAGAGCGAGCCAGCATATCCTGCGTTCGCTTTTGCTGATAACGAGCTGGAGATATCATTAATAGTCTTCTTGGGGAAGAGTTGCGGGAAAGTGTGAATACAGCAAGGAAGATCTCTGTGCGTGAGAAACCGCCTTGGTAAGAAAAGAGCAGAAAACGGTCCTCTTCTTTACTACTCCTGCACCAAAAAGTGAAGCAATTTCCCCGGAACCGTCTCTCACTGCCTTGTCCATACAAGACAGAAACGCGTGGAGGTCTTCCGGCCGGCGAAAGAGTGTCTTGCTCTTGAGTCCTCTTTGCCAACACTCCCAGGGTCCAGTCAAGAAAGTTAAAAACTTCTAAGACTCGGAACATTCCCTTCAGAAGGTGATCCAACTCGCTCATACCCCACGTCGTCTTCGCAGAATTCAGCACCGAGCGACGTGCGGAATCAACCAACGAAGAGAAGTCCGAGTCTGCAGAAGAGGGAAGAGTCAGACCCAAGGGCTCTCCTGACTCGTACCAGAACCCCATCTTACCCGTCAGCTTGGACGGGGGAAAAGAAAAAAACTGTCTTGCCTTTCTCTTCTTTTGAAACCAACCAGTCGTCAAAGTTCTTCAGAGCCTTCTTCATAGACACTGTAGGCTTCATCTTAACGACTGAAGAATTCTTAGCCGTATTGGTCGTTTGAAAATAATGGACGGAGGTTAGACGGATGAGCAACGGCCGAAAGAGACTCCCCAAAACAAAAAAATCTGCAAGAGGAGGTCTGTCAGTCTCTTATACGAAGAAACCGAAGCATCCTTGGGGAAATCTTCCTCCGAATCCCCAATAAATTCTTCCGAAGAATGACGTCTAGAAGCTCTACTGCCCGGAGGAGAGCTAATCCTTGGAGAGCGCCTGTTCGGAGAGCGCCTACTATGCGAGCGCCTATTGGGAGAAAAACCACTGGGAGAGCGCTTACACGGGGAGCGCCTACCAGGAGAGCGCCTAGTAGGAGAGCGCCTACCAGGAGAGCACCTACTTTGAGAGCGCCTCCCAGGAGAGAGCCTACTAGGGGAGCGCCTAGTTGGGGAGCGCCTAGTTGGAGAGCGCCTACTAGGAGAGCGCCTACTTTGAGAGCGCCACCCAGGAGAGAGCCTACTTGAGGAGCGCCTGCTAGGAGAGCGCCTACTTGGGGAGCGCCTACTAGGAGAGCGCCTACAAGTGGAGGCTCGTCTGTCGGAAACAGATTCTAACTCCACAGAAGAGCGTCTGGAAAAGGGAGAGCACCTATCAGGCTCTCTGCGCCTGCTAGGCTCTTGGCGCCTGCCATCCTCAATACGCCTGCCAGGCTCTTGGTGCCTATTGGGCTCAAAATCCCTGCCAGGCTCTTGACGCCTGCCACGGGGAGAGAAAACATCCACAGAGGATTCCCTGTCAGAGGCGCGGCGCTTACAAGGCTCTGAGCGCCTATCCAATCGGGAGTGATCCAACGGAGGAGAAAGCTTCCGTTGCCGCCTACAAGGCTCTTGGCGCCTACTAGGCTCTTGGCGCCTACTAGGCTCTTGACCCCTACTAGGCTCCGAGCATCCGTCAAAAGGAGAGTGGCCACCAGGCGAAGAACTCTTCCTTCGCTCCTGACGAAAACGAGGCCCTTGACGTCTGTCAAGCTCTTTGACGCCTAACTGTAAGAGGAGCGGAAATCCTGAGGAGAGAGCCTGTCTGGCTCCTTACGCATGACATGCTCACAACTCTTGCTGGGAAGAGAGGAGAGCCTACTCTGGAGAAAGATCCCGAGCTCCAGCATGAACTTCTGACCTCTACTAACAGGCTCAAAAGCTTCTCTAGCCAGAGGAGATTTAGCCGAAGGAAAACGTTCTTAGACTTCTTCACCGGAAGTGAGGCGTCCTTCCGACGATGAGAAGTCCCGGCAATAGACTCTGCTAAACCCGCAATCTGCGCCTGCAGACCCGCCAGGATACGCGCAGGAGATCTCTTAAACTCCTCTACAGGGGACGAAGTCCGAGAGCGAACAGGAGAAGCGTAAACGGACGAAATCTTGGTTCTCTTGCGTTCCACTTCTGGTTCTCCGCGAAGGATTCGGGGCTGGAACGGAAGGGCGTCAAGGAGCCTTCCAGGGCCTCTGAGAGGGCGAGACGACTCCGAGGCGCTCCATCTACGCTGAGGAGAAGGCGATGAAGATGACGAGAAGCACTGGCGCAATAACTCCTCTTGGTTCGATCCAAGGCAGCCTGGGAACGAGCAAACAGGAACTGCCGAGGGGACGCTGACCTGGTGGGGGTTCTCCTAACCTTCCTGCGGCTTTCGACTTTCCTCCTCCACTGGGTCTGGGAGTCTGGAAGAGGTCTAGGCCTGGAAGCGTTAGTGAGCCGGTCAGACACACCCTCCACTGCACTAGGGGCACTGCACTGATCACTTGCACTATCATCACTCTTACCTTGTCGAGAGCGAGCGAGGCTCTCCTTACTCCTGATCGAGGCTCTCCCAGAAGCAACTTCCGAAAACGAATCTTCGGGTTCAAAGCTGGCCGCAGGGGCTGAAACCGGAGAAGGAACTACTTCTACTACAGGATTCTCAGCGTCAACTTCACTCACCCTCGATCTACTAGAACTCTTTGAAGAAGCCTTGCGCACCCTATCCTTCTCTAACTTTCTCACATAAGGAGAAAGAGCCTTCCAACCATCCTCATCCAAATTCTCACACTCTTTGCAAGGGTTAATAAAAGAGCATTCATTCCCTCTACAAGACGTACATACAGAGTGAGGATCTAATGCAGCTTTAGGAAGCCTAACTTTACATTCCTTCACTGAACAAACCCTAAATAAACTAGGTTTCTCAACTTCAGAATCATCCATGATTATAGATATTGTAAGAGAAATCCAAAAGAAAAATCCAAAAAACAGTCCAAAAAGCGTATGCCAAGCCAACAAACAAAGGGTACTTCACCAAAATCCAAATCGTCGGCAACGAGAACGAATTTTAATTATCGTAAGGACTGAACAACAGGTGTTGTCCAGCCGGCGACAGAAAATAATCTGACAAGAAAGGACTGGTTCTTACATCCGCCTCCCAGCGGCGGGTAAGGTAGATCACCTGACCTACCTGTAGCGTGTGCCGCGAGTTTTGAATTTTCTGTCGTGACGTCAGAGACCTAAGCTAAGTATATATCTGGCAGGGAAGTTCATGTACAAAACTGTAACTTCTATAAGAAGAAAGCTATAAAATAAAAACTTTTATGATTAAATAAATTATTTGGATACTTACCCACATTTAGAGTTAGCCTACAGCTAGAGTTAGCCTACATCTTTGTGCAATTAGTATCAAAAATAAACAAAAGAATAATGCTTGGCTGACCCAGATTAGTCAGCCTGTAATCACCTGGCATTAGAATGTAAACATGATATTTTTATAATAAAATCACAATTTTTGAAAGTTAATTTTATTTTTCCTAACTATACAAACCTGAGGTCCTTTACATAAGGAATTACTATTCAGTGCCAGCTGGACCAGTCGTAAGATTTACTAACAAGGTAGTTCCGGCAGTAACTGCTTGTCCGATAGTCGGGAGTCCTGCCAACTGGAGGTAAACATATCCCTTTGCTTTAGGCCTAGGAACAGAGTGAGGGGTTGCATGAGGTGGGACTATATGTAAAGGACCTCAGGTTTGTATAGTTAGGAAAAATACAATTTACTTTCAAAAATTGTGATTTGTTCCTACATGTTATGCAAACCCTCGGTCCTTTACATAAGGAAGACTCACTTATTGGTGGGTGAAATCTGAGTCTTGTGAACAGACTGGTGTTCACCCAACCTGGGTTTCCTCCCTGGTCGTAAGAGCAAAGGAAGGGAAACTAGCCTCTGTCCAGCTGATCGGAGTGTGCACTGCAAAATCAGTGGTCAGACCTCTGGACCAATTCATAAGAGGGAGGCAAGCATACCTCTTATGAATAGCAAGCAAGAACTAGGTCCTATGTAAGAGCCAAATATAACAATTTGTCGAAAATTGTATTTTTCCTAACTATACAAACCTGAGGTCCTTTACAATAGGAAGGTAACTAGCGACAGCTGGAACGGCTGTAAGCTTCAAACAAGGGAGTTCGGTAGTTAACTGCTTGTCCAACAGTGCGCGCACCGCGCGACTGGGAGGTGAAGAACCACTTTGCTTTAGGCCCAGGAAAATGCCGAGTGAGGGGTGGCATGAGGTGGGACTATGTGTAAAGGACCTCAGGTTTGTCTAGTTAGGAAAGAATACAATTTTCGACAAATTGTTATTTGTTCCGATACGAATACAAACCATCGGTCCTTTACAATAGGAAGACTCACTTCTTGGTGGGAGGAATCTGAGTCTTAAGAACAGACTGGTGTTCGCCCAACCTTGGATTCCCTCCCTGGTCGTAAGAGCAGAGGAGGAGAGAGATCTATCACCGCATGCCAGCCCCAAGGACTTCTCCACCAGGAAAAGACGGCTGTAGAAGCCTGGTGACCGATCCCTGACGATCTCCACAGCTCCCTTGCTCAGCATGGCTTGGACTTCCTGTCGAAGGGCTATGTCCTTTGGTGTTCCAGGAACGTAGGTCTGAAGATAGACCGGGTTGGAGGTGAGGGGTGGCCGAGACTCGAAGGGTAGTAGATACCCCTCCCGAAGGACGTCTACTATCCAGGTCTCCGCTCCGTAGCGCTGCCATGTTGCCCAATGGCTCGCCCGGCACCCCCCACTTCCGGCAGCAGGTGAGGGGGAACGCTGTCCCTAGCGTTTCCAGCCTCTCTTCGACTTCTTCCCGGCTCCTCCTCGTAGAAAGGAGGGCTGATTGCATCCACTCTTGGCAGAAGTGGAAGGCGGAGTCTTTCCCGGGGCTTCGACGATGCGATCGTTTTAGCAGCCGAGGAAGCGCTAACCAAACTCTTGGGCTTGGCCGCAGTCAATCGAGGGTGCCCAGAAGCCTTCGAGACTGCCTGGTGTACCAGACAGTCACTGTCATCAGTGCGCCGTCGTTCCACCACAGCGTCCACCATCTCTCCTGGGAAGAGAGAGGAGGAACTCCGCACTGGTCCATTGTGAAGACCCAATGCCGCCTCACGCCCAGCCGCCCTGGACACTCGGGTGAGGACTGCATCCCTACGCCAAAGTATCAGGTTGGCCCCCAGGTTTGCCGTCTGGTGGGCGAGGTAGGAGATGGCTCTACCTCCAGACTGGCATAGCCTCCTGAAAGTCGGGTCACCTTCAGGAGTGATATTTCCCGAGGTGGCCACGACTTTGGACACTGTGAGGGACCACAGGTCCAACCAGGAGACTGGCTGGAAAGCCGCCATGGCAGGGGATTCCAGTGCAAGTGCCTCCTGCTGCGAGAACCACAAGTTCTCCAACAGGAGCTGCTGCAGAGACACCCGCAGAGTTAGCCTAGCTAGCTCCGGGTTAACCTGTTTGGGCGGCATCGGATCCTTTGAAGGCACATAGAACCTCCTCTGTCGCAGTAGAGGTGGGGGAAGTAGCTTGGATGACCTACCGGACCGTAGCGAACCCTCTTGTCCGGAGACAAGCGAGTCCACCTGGCCCAGCACCGAGTCAGCCAGCTCTGATCATGGCAGACCCACCGTCGTCTTGGGTTCCTTCTCAGGACCCCAGAACGACTCGAGCCGGGACGTGGGGTCAGAAGGTGGGAGTGGCGATCCTTCCCTGAGGTCGTTGTGCTGACGAATCAGCGCAATAACCTCTGCAAACGACCTCTGGATCTCGGGAGTGACTGCGTCTTGAGGAGTTGGACCATCAAGCCCCTCCAACAAGAACGCCTCTTGAGACCCTCCTCCTTCAGAAGGAGGAACAGCGACAGACCCCTCCTGGTCTCCTCCTGCCACTTGCGCGTACGACCTAGTCGGTCTTAAGACCGTGCCTGGCTCGTAAGGCGTCGTGGCGGGACCGTGAGAAGCGCGCCCCTCACGATCGCTCCGTGTCGCCTCGCCCTTCCCGGTGCACACACTGCAGCGGAGTGTATGGGGGGGGGGGGGGGGGGGGGGGGGGGTGCGGGGGACAGCTCCAATTCATGAGGATCCATAATGATAATCAATGAAAAAATACAAAGTGCACGTACTTACAGTATTTCTCACACACACAAATAAACCAAGTTTGAGAATAAACACAAAGCATACGACGAAGAAGCGGGCAGAGATATGTAGAACACGTCCACCCACCAACGCGGCCGAAAGCAAAGTGGTTCTTCACCTCCCAGTCGCACGGTGCGCACACTGTCAAACAAGCAGTTAACTACCGAACTCCCTTGTTCGAAGCTTACGACCGTTCCAGCTGCCGCTAGTTACCTTCCTATTGCAAAGGACTGATGGTTTGTATTCGTATCAGAACAAATAAAGTATTGGGTTTGTCTCTTACTGGTGTCTGCTTCCCCCCTTGCTAGGGAAGGGGCGGATAAACGCTTCTATCCCTAATGAAAAGGATAGAATGGAGCTTGGTTACGTGACTCATCTGCATCATCGTCCTGTCTAGTGTTGTGATGACCGCTACCCTCTGCCCAAAGGGAGAGGTAATGAAAGAGGAGGAAGAGGAGCCAGTCACACTCTCATTCACTCTCCATTCATGCAGTCTCACAAGGACGAGATGCTACCTTGTCCTGTAAAGGAGCTGGGTAAACTACACAACTTGTTGAGCAGCCACCATGGGTCCAAAGAAAAAAGTGTCCAAGGACCTGTGGGCAATATCCCGAAGGTAGAAGGAGGTGAAGGAGGTCTGGTTAGACCACACCCCTCCCTTCAGCACTTGTGCCAAGGACAAGTTCTTGCGGAATGCAAGGGTTGGACCAATGCCTCTGACTTTGTGGGCTCTCGGACAAAAGGTACTGGTGTCGGCACTCCTGTCTGAGTCGTACGCTTTCCTGATTACCTCATGAAACCAGAAAGAAACAGTGTTGGACACTTTTTTCTTGGTCACCCCGGTGCTAACGAAGAGGCGTCGACACTCAGGCCTGAGGTGTCAAGTTTTCTTCAGATAGTGCCGTAGCACCCTCACAGGACAAAGCAGCATCTCATCCGCATCATTATTGGTGAAGTCTTCTAGGGAGGGGATCGTGAAGGACTCGAACCTGCCGTCAGGGACCGAAGGGTTCTGAGTCTTCGCTACAAAATCCGGGAAGAAATCGAGTGTCACTGATCCCCATCCCCTCGAGTGTTTTACATCAGAGAAAAGACCGTGAAGTTCTCCTACTCTCTTTGCCTATGCCAGGACCAGCAGAAAGACTCTCAGAGAGGTTTGTAGGGTCTATGAGCCAAGCTCCTGAAGACAAGAGTCACATCCCACCCAGTGGCCTGAGTTTCTTGGGTGGGCAAGACCTCTTGAAGCTCTTCATTAGGAGTGATATTTCCATAGAGGAGGAAATATCGATTCCTCACAGATTAAGGACTAGGCCAGGGCGGCTCTGTTGCCTTTGACTGCAGATACAGAGAGGAGCTTCTCTCGGCGAAGAAAGATGAGGAAATCCGCTACCTGCTGAAGAGTGGCACAGAAGACGGACCACTTTCCCTGGTATACTGCTGCAGAGGACTGTCTGAGGTAACCAGCCATCTCTGTTGCTGCTCGGTGAGAAAAGCCTCTCGCTCGCAAGAGATGGTGGATGACCGCCAGCCGTGAAGACACAGGGAATGAACTGTCTGGTGGTACCGTTCTACTTGTGGTTGACACAGTAGGTTGTGCCATGGGGGAATCTCTCGCAGTGCCTCCGAGAGAAGAGCCAGCAGGTCCCAGATACCAAATGGCGTTGCCACTAGAATCATCCGAAGATAGCTGGTGATCAGCACCCTGCTGATCACCTTGCGAATCAGGCACAACGGAGGAAAGGCGTACACTACAAGGTTGTCCCATGGGTGTTGGAACGCGTCCTCTGAAGCTGCCCATGGGTCCAGCACAACTGAGAAAAAAACCTGAAGTTTTCTGTTGTGCCGGGTGGCGAACAGATCCACTACTGGACGCCCCCACAGGTCGAACAGCCTTTCCGCCATGTCTGGGTGAAGAGACCATTCTGTCCCAATCACCTGATTCTGGCAGTTGAGCTTGTCTGCCACTACATTCCTCTTGCCTGGAATGTATCTGGCTGACAGCTCTACCGAGTGAGCTACGGCCCACTCGTGCATCTGCATCGTCAACTGGTGCAACGGGAGGGACACTAGGCCGCACTGTTTGTTGACGTATGCCACTAACGTGGTGTTGTCGCTTATCAATACCACTGAGTGTCCCATCAGTCGTTCCTGGAACTCTTGGAGTGCGAGGAACACAGCCTTGAGTTCCAGGAAGTTTATGTGAAGGTGCCTGTCGTGATGGTTCCACACTCCTGCAACCAGCAACTTTTCCAGGTGTGCGGCCCAACGCTCAGTTGATGCGTCTGAGAACAGAAGCATCTCCGGAGGGGGAGTGCGCAGGGGCATTCCTATTAAGAGGTTCCTGTCGCCTAACCACCAGGCAAAATCCTCCCTTACTTCTGTGAGAGGAACCAGGAAGGATTTGGATCCCATGCCTGTGACCAGCACTCCTTTAGTCTCCACCGAAGAGAACACAGGTGAAGACGCCCGTGAGGGACTAACTTCTCTAGTGATGACAGGTGATTGATCACGACTTGCAACTGCTGAGCTGACTGTTCCTGTCCTAACAGGAACCGTCTGGCTGCCTCCCTGAATTTGCTAATCCGCAAGTCTGCGGGGAAGACTCGTGCTGCTAACGTATCGATTGGCATACCCAGGTACTTTATCCTCTGCTTGGGTTCGAGATCCGACTTCTCGACATTTACCACGATCCCCAGATAGCGGCATAAGTCGAGGAGTCGATCTCTGTCCTGTAGCAACTGCGAGCGGGAGCTCACCAGAACCAGTCAATCGTTGAGATATCTCATCAGACGTATCCCCACTGAATGGGACCAAGCCTACACCAGAAAGATATGTTTACCTCCAGTTGGGTGGGACTCCTGACCATCAGACAAGCAGTTACTGCCAAACTACCTTGTTAGTAAATCTTACGACCTGTCCAGCTGGCGCTGAATAGTAATTCCTTATGTAAAGGACCAAGGGTTTATATAACGTCGGAACAAATAATGTTTTATTCAAACTTACCAAGCAATTATTCAGCTGTAGGATTCCTACGCACGGCAGACCAAAATGGCAATTTGTCGAAAATTGCATTTTTCTTAACTATACAAACCTGAGGTCCTTTAACAATAGGAAGTAGCTAGCGGCAGCTGGGACGGTCGTAAGCTTCGAACAAGGGGAGAACGGTAGTTAACTGCTTGTCCGACAGTGCGCGCGCGGTGAAGAATCACTTTTGCTTTAGGCCCATGCAAAAATATGCAGTGAGGGGTGGCATGAGGTGGGACTATGTGTAAAAGGACCTCAGGTTTGTATAGTTAGGAAAAATGCAATTTTCGACAAATTGCCATTTGTTCCGACACGAATACAAACCCTCGGTCCTTTAACAATAGGAAGACTCACTTCTTGGTGGGAGGAATCTGAGTCTTTTTGGTGAACAGACTGGTGTTCGTCCAACCCTGGAATGCCTCCCTGGTCGTAAGAGCGAGGGAAGGATCCAAGCCTCTGTCCGATTGATCGGGGTGTGCACCGCAGGATCAATGGTCAGACCTCTGGGCCAAGTACTAAGAGAGAGGCAAGCGTATCTCTTCGTACCAGCAAGCAAGAACTTGTTCCTGTTTGCAAGAGACAATCATAAAGTTATGGGTTTGTCTCAAGTTGGCATCCACTTCCTCCCCCTTGTTGGAGGAAGTGGTGGATATTTACTCCTATCCCTACTGAAAGGGATTGGATGGTTCTCTGTTGAGTAGCTCACCTGCATCTCGTCCTTACCCAGCAGGGTGACGACCATATCCCTCTACCCAGAGGTAGAGGGGGAGAAAAAGATGGGAAGAGGAGCCAGTCACACACTCTTCACTCATCCATTCCTACAGTCACACCAGGACTCGATGCTGTTCAGCCTGCGAGGGTCTGGGTTAACTACACAACGTATTGAGCAACCACCACGGGTCCCAAAGAAAAAGATCCAAGGACCTGTGGGCAATATCCCGAAGGTAGGAGGTGCATGTGGTCCGGTTGGACCAGGCCCCTGCCTGCACTACCTGCGCCACGGAGAAGTTCTTGCAGAACGCGAGAGAATGACGAAGAGGCGTCCACACTCATCCTGGGGTGTCGAGTTTCTTCAGACAGCTCCGTCGCGCCTTCACAGGACAAAGCAGCATAGCCTTCGTATCGGAGGAGGTGAAGTCCATTAGGGAGGGGATTGTGAAGGACTCGAACCAATCGTCAGGGACCGAAGGGTTCTGAGTCTTCGCTACGAAGATCGGTACGAAATCGAGCGTCACAGATCCCCATCCTCTGTATGCTTGACTTCGCAGGAAAAGTCATGCAGTTCCCTCAGAGGAAAAGAAGGGAATAGTCGCATGACCTATCCCTCTTCTCGACTTCGGTGATGTCCAGTACCCATACTGGTCTGTCCGTCTGCAACGAAGAGTCTCGCATCCTCCTAGCCCCATGCAGCGAAGTTCTTCTTCTCGGTATTGGATAGGACACCGATGCTCCATGGTGGGTGTCGATGGTATGGGTACTGTAACAAGCTATTAAGACGAAGTAATGATTGCTCTGGAACAACCGAACTAAGTCAACAGCGTAGTTCGTAACTGACTCGGGCGCTCTGACAGCTGCCGACTGACTGGTTCGGAATCATTAGTGAGGCAAGTTGTCCAAGCATTCGGGTAAGTCACGTGACCTTCGCCCTTTAAAGGGTTATGCCGAGAGACCAAACAAATAATGTATTTGTTTGTCACCGATGCCGGACGGCGCGATGATGATTCTCTTAATGCATATGCTCAAAAGGTGAAAGTCAATTGCCTTCTAGAGACCGAGGTCCCTGACGGCAAGACACTCTCATAGTCGTTGAATCTCAGCTAAGGAGAAACAACACTATGTGCTGTTGAAGACGAATGTAGACATTGAATACAACCTACGTCTTCCAGCTGAATCGAGAGAAGGAATATGACAATTTGTCCAAAATTGCATTTTTCCTAACTATACAAACCTGAGGTCCTTTTACAATAGAATGGGAAGGTACTAGCGGCAGCTGGATAGGTCGTAAGCTTTCGAACAAGGGGTTCGGTAGTTAACTGCTTGTCCGACAGGCGCGCGCGCGCGACTGGGAGGTAAACAAATCACTTTTGCTTTTGCCCTTTTAACAACCCAAGCAAAAACTGCAGAGTGAGGGGTGGCATGAGGTGGGACTATGTGTAAAAGGACCTCAGGTTTGTATAGTTAGGAAAAATGCAATTTTGGAAAAATTGTCATTTGTTCCGACACGGCATACAAACCTTCGGTCCTTTTACAATAGGAAGACTCACTTCTTGGTGGGAGGAATCTGAGTCTTTTGTGAACAGACTGGTGTTCGCCCAACCTTGGAATGCCTCCCTGGTCGTAAGAGCAAGGGAGGGATCCAAGCCTCTGTCCGATTGATCGGGGTGTACACCGCAGGATCAATGGTCAGACCTCTGGACCAAGTACTAAGAGAGAGGCAAGCGTATCTCTTCGTACCAGCAAACAAGAACAAGTTCCTATTTGCAAGAGGCAACATAAAGTTATGGTTTGTCTCTTGTTGGCATCCACTTCCCCCCCCTTGTAGGAGGAAGTGGTGGATATTCGCTCCCATCCCTAGTGAAAGGGATAGGATGGGGCTCTGTCGAGTAGCTCACCGGCATCTCGTCCTTATCCAGCAAGGTGATGACCGTATCCCTCTACCCACAGGTAGAGGGGGAGAAAAAGATAGGAAGAGAAGCCAGTCACTCTCTCATTCACTTTTATCTATTCTTACAGTCACACCAGGACTCGATGCTGTTCAGCCTCGCTAGGGTCTGGGTTAGCTACACAACGTGTTGAGCAGCCACCACGGGTCCCAAGGAAAACGATCCAAGGACCTGTGGGCAATATCCAAAAGGTAGAAGGAGGTGCCAGTGGTCTGGTTGTACCAGACCCCTGCCATCAGTACCTGCGCCACGGAGAAGTTCTTGTGTAACTCGAGGGAGTGTACTTCTAGGTCATCTTGGTGCTGACGAAGAGTCTTCAACACTCAGCCTGGGATGTCGAGTTTCTTCAGAAAGCGCGGGCGGTCGCGCTTTTCACAGGACAAAGCAGCATCTCCTTCGCATCGAAGGCGGTGAAGTCCATTAGGGAGGGGATTTGTGAAGGACTCTAACCGATCGTCAGGAACCGAAGGGTTTCTGAGTCTTCGCTACGAAGTCGGTACGAAATAGAGCGTCACGAATCCCCATCCCCTGGATGCTTGACTTCGCAGGAAAAGTCATTGCAATTACCTCAGAGGAAAAGAAGGGAATGGTCGTATGACCTTATCCCTCTTCTCGACTCGGTGATGTCCTGTACCCATACTGGTCTATCCGTCTGCAGCGAAGTGTCTCACATTCTCCTATCCCCACGCAGTGAAGTTCTTCTTCTCGGTAGTGGATAGGACACCGACACTCAATGGTGGGTGTCGATGGTATGGGTACTGTGACAAGCCGTTAGGACGAAGAAAAGACTGTTATGGAACAACCGAACTAAGTCCACAGCGAAGTTCGTAATAGACTTGGGCGCTCTGACAGCTGCCGACTGACTGCGTTCGGTAGGAGGCAAGTTGTCCAAGCACCCGAGCAAGTCACGTGACCTTCGCCTTAAAAGGGTTATGCCAAGAGACTAAACAAATAATTTGTTCGTCACCGATGCCAGAAGGCGAGGTGATAATTCTCTTAAGGCATGTGCCCAACAGGCGAAAGTCAATTGCCTTCTATAGACCGAGGTCCCTGATGACAAGATACTCATAGTATAGTTGATTCTCAGCTAAGGAGAAACAAACACTATGTGTCGTTGAAGACGAAGGTGTACAGAAAATGCAACCTACGTCTTCACAGCTGAACCGAGAGAAGGATTCTCAAGATTCTGAACCTGTGCTACAAACACTGAGAACGCTAACTGCTATTCATTGCTGTCCGGTGAGGATCGTAGTTGCAATGAAAGCGGAGCGCTTTTCAGTAATGAAGACACAGGGAAATACTGCCTGAAGAACTGCTTCTCATGGGCTGAACATTTGGAAGTAGAGCTGTCAGGTCGGAGAGTAGGCGATGTCTTCTGACACATCTGTTAATTCGGGGCGAACAATGAATAATTGCACACCTACGAATACGAGATATTTTGAAGACAAACTCAGATGTCTGCAAAAATCATTCGCATTATCGCGGTGCGATGCAGCGGGAGACTAGTACAGACTTCTGTTACCGTGCGGTAAACAGAAAGATGAAAGAGTCCAAGAGATATCTCTGTTGAAAATTCTCGCTATGTCGAAGGCGATGAAATCGAGCGTCACAGCAGTAGATGGTCCTTCATTATTGCGAGAATCCCCGTTAATCAGAGACCTAAGTCCATGATTGTTGGGCAGAGATACGGTTTCGGTAGTCAATCAAACCAGGGGGAGAGAGACGTAACCGACCGTGCATCTCGAGACCTAGCTGATACTGAGCTGCTATCAGCAGTCCAATACGCAGATAGCTCTCGGTGACTCGTCATCCTGAGTTGCCAGGTAATCAATTATTCCACGAAGGAATGCACTCGGCTAGAACCATCGAGCATAAAGAATACGCTCGAGCAATTATATTTAAACGAAACGGATTTCGGTAAATACAAAAGCTGATTTGGTGTTGTCGTGACAATACCAAGTATCTAAAATCGAAACTGATAACTGCTGGGAGGTTGCAGGCAACCGCGAGTTGCAGTTCAATTAAGATACAATTCGTCTCGGTCACAAACCGTAGAGTTAACTACGGTATGCGCCTACCCCGGACAATTCAACTGTTAAAAGAATCATGTCGCGAGGGTAATATACGTAGTATATTTGTAGGTTCTGTACAACGACCTCCATCCTAAATTCTTTTCCCCTCGAGGAATGAGAATAAGGATTGGAGATCGACCGCCTTCGTTCTCTAGTCAAGAGAGTGAAGGAGAAGTCTTTCCCAAAGGAAAGCTTCAATGGTGAACAGAATACCGAAGACGATAGTTCAAGCCAAAATGACAATTTGTCGAAAATTGCATTTTTCCTAACTATACAAACCTGAGGTCCTTTAACAATAGGAAGTAGCTAGCGGCAGCTGGAACGGTCGTAAGCTTCGAACAAGGGTTGAGAACGGTAGTTAACTGCTTGTCCGACAGTCGCGCGCCGCGCGACTGGGAGGTAAACAAATCACTTTTGCTTTTGGCCCATGCAAAATACGCAGAGTGAGGGGTGGCATGAGGAGGGACTATATGTAAAGGACCTCAGGTTTGTATAGTTAGGAAAAATGCAATTTTCGACAAATTGTCATTTGTTCCGATACGTAATACAAACCATCGGTCCTTTAACAATAGGAAGACTCACTTCTTGGTGGGAGGAATCTGAGTCTTTTGATGAACAGACTGGTGTTCGTCCATCCCTGGAATGCCTCCCTGGTCGTAAGAGCGAGGGAGGGATCCAAGCCTCTGTCCGATTGATCGGGGTGTGCACCGCAGGATCAATGGTCAGACCTCTGGGCCGAGTACTAAGAGAGAGGCAAGCGTATCTCTTCGTACCAGCAAGCAAGAACTTGTTCCTGTTTGCAAGAGGCACAAAAAGTATGGGTTTGTCTCAAGCTGGCATCCACTTTTCTCCCCCTTGTTGGAGGAAGTGGTGGATATACGCATCTTGTCCTAATCCAGCAGGGTGGACGACCGTGTCCCTCTAACCACAGGTAGAGGGGAAGAAAAAGATGGGAAGAGGAGCCAGTCACACCTCTCATTCACTCATCCATTCTTACGGTCACACCAGGACTCGATGCTGTTCAGCCTGCGAGGGTCTGGGTTCGCTACACAACGTGTTGAGCAGCCACCACGGGTCCCAAGGAAAAAGATCCAAGGACCTGTGGGCAATATCCCGAAGGTAGAAGGAAGGGCATGTGGTCTGGTTGGACCAGACCCCTGCCTTCAGTACCTGCCGCCACGGAGAAGTTCTTGCGGACAAGGCAGCATCTCCTTCGCATCGAAGGCGGTGAAGTCCATTAGGGAGGGGAATTGTGAAACGACTCGAACCAATCGTCAGGGACCGAAGGGTTCTGAGTCTTCGCTACGAAGTTTTCGGTACGAAATCGAGCGTCACGGATCCCCATCCCCGGTATGCTTGACTTCGCAGGAGAAGTCATGCAGTTCCTCAGAGGAAAAGAAGGAAATAGTCGCATGACCTATTCCTCTTCTCTACTTCGGTGATGTCCAGTACCCATACTGGTCTGTCCGTTTGCCACGAAGTCTCTCGCATCCTCCTATCCCCATGCAGCGAAGTTCTCGGTAGTGGATAGGACACCGACACTCCATGGTGGTGTCAATGGTATGGGTACCTGTGACAAGCTATTAAAACGAAGTAATGATTGCTGTGTAACAACCGAACTAAGTAAACAGCGTAGTTCGTAACTGACTCGTGCGCTCTGACAGCTGCCGACTGACTGCGTTCGGTAGGAGGCAAGTTGTCAAAGCATCCGAGTAAGTCACGTGACCTTCGCCTTAAAAGGGTTATGCCGAGAGACCAAACAAATAATGTATTTGTTTGTCACCAATGCCGGGACAGCGAGGTGATGATTCTCTTAGGCATGTGCCCAACAGGCGAAAGTCAATTGCCTTCTAGAGACCGAGGTCCCTGAAGGCAAAACATCTCATGGTTGTTGAATCTCAGCTAAGGAGAAACAACACTATGTACCGTTGAAGACGAAGTAGATATTGAATGCAACCTACGTCTTCACAGACGAATCGAGAGAAGGATTCTCAAGATTCATAACCGTGCTTACAAATGGACTGAAAACGCTAACCGCTATTTCATTGCTGTCCGGTGAGAAGTCGTAGTTGCAATGAAAGCGCGTTCTTCAGTAATGAAAACACAGGGGAAAACCGCCTGAAGAACTGCTTCTCATGGGCTGAACATTTGGAAGTAGAGCTGTCAGGTCGGAGAGTAGGCGATGTCTTCTGACAGATCTCGTAATTCGGGTTGAACAATGAACAATTGTACACCTACGAATACGAGATATTTTGAAGACAAACTCAGATGTCTGCAAAATCATTCGCATTATCGCAGTGCGATGCAGCGGGAGACTTGTACAGACTTCTGTTACCGTGCGGTAAACAGAAAGATGAAAGAGTCCAAGAGATATCTCTATTGAAAATTCTCGCAATGTCGAAGGCGATGGACTCTAGCGTCACAGCAGTAATGGTCCTTCATTATTGCGAGAATCCCCATTAATCAGAGACCTAAGTCCATGATTGTTGGGCAGAGATACGGTTCGGTAGTCAATCAAACCAGGGGAGAGAGAGACATAACTGACCGTGCATCTCGGAGGCCCAGCTGATACTGAGCTGCTGTCAGGCAGTTCAATACGCAGTGAGTTGAGCCTGAGCTCTCGCCGACTCGTCATCCTGAGTTGCCATGTAATCCATTATTCCATGAAGGAATGCGTTCGGCTAGAACTACCGAGCATAAAAGATATGCTCGAGCAATTATATTTAGGCGAAAACGAATTTCGGTAAATATAAAAGTTGAAATGGTGTTGTTCGTGACAAAAACCATAAGTATATAAAATTGAAAACTGAAAAACTCCTGGGAGGTTGCAGGCAACCCCGAGTTGCAGTTCAATTAGAATACTTCTCTTCTAAGTCGCAATCCGTAGATAACTAGGATATGCGCTTACCCCTCGGACAATTCAACTGCTTAGTAGAATCAGTCGCGAGGTTTAATATACGTAGTATATTTGTAGGATTCTGAACAACGATCTCCATCCTAAATTCTTTCCTTCAAGAAAACAAAATAAGGATTGGAGATCGACCACCTTCGATCTCTATCAAAGAGTGAAGGAGAAGTCTTCCTCGAAGGAAAGCTTCAATGGTGAACAGAATACTAAGACGATAGTTCAAGCCAAACTGGATATTCCCAGTCCGATCTTCTCTATTCCAGGTTGGTCGCCTACTGTAAGATAGTTTCTTTCATCAGCAGTCTTCTTCCCAATGCTAGAAATTCCAGGAATTCGAGCATAGGCGAGGTTCCCGATTATCATGTAACATCGGGGATTCTCGTCTCGCTCACTTTAGACCGTGGTCTCGCTAAGTGTTTGGAGATCGTAAAAAAACTCGAACACTCTGAATGCGCTAGAAATTCCTTAGAATTCTAAGCAGTCTGCGAAACCCCCACCGAATTCGTCAAACGATATCGGCTGGTGGTCCTCTCGATTCCCGTAGAAATCGAGAATGGGGCAGGATCCCTCCTCAACGACCGGGGCTTACGTCAGGTAGGACCCGAAGGTACCCCCGGTAGCGCAGTCCCGAACGTGGGATCTACAGAGAAATCTCTGTAGGATCCCTCCCCTTTCCTCGTAGCCGTAAGAGAGAGGGAATGGTGGAGGAATTGGATACTCGCTCGCCTTCCCAGTGGAACTAGCAGTTGGAGAAGAATAGGAGCAGCCATCGCCTTGCGGCGATGTCTCTCAGAGTCTGGGAAAACGTATCGTCAGGAGAAAAACGTTTTACCCCCGCGGAGGGTTACGAACTCTCACTGTAGGTAAGGGTCGCCGCCACTGTGAACGTCGTCTGGGTGGGGCTGATCGACACCTGACGGGGGAGAGCCGGATACCACCGTCCTCCGACTCATTCCAGTCCTCGTCGAGGTCGAAACCTCTCAGGAGGACCGAAGGAGTATTTAAATACGGTGTCCGAAGACACTGAGAAACGCCGCTGTCGCAGTAGAGGAGGTGGAAGTAGCTTGATCGACCGGCCAGAACTGAGCGAGCCTTCTCGTCCGGAGACGAGAGGACTCTGGTTCGAGACAGAATCGGCAAGCTCCGATCGCGGCAGACCGCCCACCGTCGGTTTGGGTTCCCTCTCGGGCCCCAAAGGGACTCGAGCAGAGACGTGGGCTCTGCTGGTGGGAGCGGCAATCCTTCCGCAAGGTCATTATGCTGACGAATCAGCTTAATGACTTCTGTAACTCCTCTGTATCTCGGGAGTAACGCGTCTTGCGGAGTAGGACCGTCCAGTCCTTCCAACAAGAACAGATCCCGAGATACTCCTCCTTCCGAAGGAGGAATAGCGGCAGACCCCTGACGGTCGCCTCCAGCTACTTGCACGTATGTCCTGGTCGGTCCTAGAACCGTGCCTGGTCCATACGGCGTCATAGCGGGATCGCGAGCGGCGCACCTCTCGCGATCACTCATAGGTACCTCGCTCCACCCGGTGTAGCCCGAGGAGGTTGAAGGTACAGGAGAGGCAGACCTGACGCCCCCCCCTAGCTCGCTGGCAGGACCAGCGTGCTTGGAGGGCTGCTGCTGATCGTCAACCCGCGGTGGCGATCGAGCAGCAGGCCTAGCCTTGCGCTCGCCTGGGGCGAGAGGCTCGGCTGAGAACGTCGACGCTGATCTCTAGCGTCAGGCGAGCTGTTGCTGGTTACCGTCTCCGCCCGGTCCCGATGGGAGCGGCGTCAGGTGACCTGCTAGGCTCGTTGTCGCGGTGAGACCGGCGAGCGTCCTCTCGGCGCGTCGAGCCGCTGGTACCAGCCGTGGCTGGTACCGACGACCGCGGGGACCCCTTCCTCGCCTCAACCCGTGGCTGGTCAGCGACCGTCACGTCAACCCGAGCAGCCAGCTGGTCGCTGCGAGAGAGTCCACTGGCCTAGCGAGAGTCTGTTCTGCACGACACTCGCCAGTCTTCTGCTCCCGCGCTTTCGGTCTTGGCGGCGAGCTGAGCTCGAGGTCAAGACTTTGGCTGGACGGTCTCCCGCGGGAGACCGTCCACTCGGTACTTCTCGCTAACGAGAAGCCGAGGCGGATCCTGGTTTAGCGGCAGAACCGCTAGAACCAGGCGAGGAAGTGCCAGCCGAAGCTGGTACTCCTCTGGTCCCCGCCTTCTTCTCCTTGGTAGAAGAAAAGACGGGCCCTGTTCCCGAGGGAGCAGGAGGACCAGCAGAAGAGCTCCCCGAATCGTCGGAGCGAGACGGGCCCTTAGAAGGTCCCGAAGGAGCCTTCTTAGGGGGAAAACACCCGGGTTACCAGCTGGTCGCTGCAAGAGCGGCCGCTGGCCTGGCAAGAGTCACTGAGCGTCTCTCACCAGCCTTCTGCTCCGTGCCGCGTCTTGGTGCCGAGCGCTCCTGGCAGCCGAAACTTGGCTGCACGGTCTCCCGAGGGAGAACGTACACTCGGGATCTCTCGCGAACGAGAGACCGAGCCGGTACCTGGCGTAGCGGCATCGCCGCTAGCACCAGGCGAGGAAGTACCAGAGCTAACCGATACTCCTCTGGTCCCCCGTCTATCTCTTCCTTGCGGAAGGGGGGAGACGGGCCCCGCTCCCGAAGGAGCAGGAGGACCAGCAGAAGGACCCCCCGTCCCACCCGGTGGGACGGGCCCTTAGAAGTTCCCGAAGGAGACTTCTTAGGGGGGAAGGCAGCCTTCTTCGGCTTATGGGCCTTAGAAGTCGAAGGGGAAGAGGCAGCAGCAGACGATGAAGACGAAGATGACAGCTTCCTCTTCTCCTCTTCCTCGTCAGCTCACGCAGGACAGTCGTCAGGTCCTCCATCCAGGCCGGAGCCGGGGCTATTGCCGAAGCAACACGGCCCGACTGCACCTGTCCGGAAGGACCTGGGACTGGGGAAGACACACCGTGGGCAGGACCAGCATGGACAGGCACAGGAACCAGGAGCGACAGGAACAGCAACCAGCTCAGGAGCGGCAGGAACAGCGGGCAGCGGTAGACCCAGAAGGGACAGCCAAGCCAACAGCGGGAATCACATCAGCGGCAGGTACGGCAGGCCCAGCGACGCCTCGTAGAATCATCGGCAGCCAGCGGAA